>NC_040027.1:29412264-29412724 GCF_000972845.2 Larimichthys crocea
TCAAAGAATATAGATTTAGATATAGAATATAGTATAGATAGATTTAATATAGTACTGTACTATATTAAATCAATCTATACTATATTAAATATATAAATCTATATTCTTTAAAGCAAAATCTATGGTTATCAATCAAACAGCCCCTAGTTTAACCTCAGATAGTTATGCACGATGAAACAGCACATTGTATCACATTGGTCAGCTACTTTTACCTCAGATTATGTTGTGCCTAACAATCTGAGGTAAAGCTAGGGGTAGTTTGATAGACACGCATCGTACAAATGTTATCATACAAGACTGAGAGCAAATAAATTGTCATAAAGTGACCTTACCGGGTTTTTAGAAATTGCTTTGACTCTACATCAGGCATAAGCATAACACTAACACACTTCTACACCATAGACACTGAGACTTCAAATTAGGGCTGCACGATATGGCCTGTAACCAATATCTCGATATT
>NC_040027.1:29412734-29449875 GCF_000972845.2 Larimichthys crocea
CGTTTCTCTCGGTTTGGGGGTCCTATGCAAGATGCTATTGATTGATATTAAGTTATTCACATACAAAAAAACCCTAGCCAACTGGCTGAGTTACTAACGTTTTCTCCGAGTCCACAGACATGGACAAAAGTAACAGGCATTATGGCTCACCACACATCATTAAACCACTTATCGTGTGGAATTGCTGAGTTCCTGGCACTTAGTTTTGTGTATAACTCTAACAAAACAAGTCACACAAAAAGAGGGGGGTTTGCTTGGCTTACAACTATACGACAGGTACAGTAACGGAAGGCTTGGGGGGCCCCTGGTGGAACGGGGCCTTTGCACGTGCCTAGTCTGTATCTCGCAAGAAAGAAAATAGAAAACGGCCCCTGGCTGTGGATTACATATCTACTGTCACTCCCATTTCTTTTTAATTGTGCGCGGACGACATTTTACTTAGATAAAGGGTCTGTCAGCATACAAACAATCTGCAAGCTAACAAACTAATCTGGACACCGTTCTCACTGAAATTAAAATATATTATATATACACCATATATATAAGAGCTTGTGAAACATTTGTTACACCTTCCCCTGGGTGGCTCTGAAAACTGTGTTTCACTATTTTCTGGACCTTTTTAAACTAAAATATTCAAGATTGAGCGGACAGCTGTAAGATTTTTACCCGATACTAGAGGAATGCACAAATCTGGGACACTCTGTACTCCTCAACTTTACAAATATATATACGATATAGAGAAACATTTCTATATCATTAGATTAATAGAATATCAGACGCGTGGGGGGGGCACTATGCCTGGGGCCTATCCCCTATGCAATTGCATAGTCTGCATATCGCAAAGAAGAAAACAGCCCTGGACTGGATTATTTATTTTTTTTTTTAATTGTGGGTGGCTGATTTATTGGACTTTCCTTAGGCTAAGGGTTCTTGTCAGTCATGTAGCCAACACTCAAGGGTTTTCATTCAAGAGTTTATATTCCATATATTAAAACATGAATGCTTATTCTGAAAGGCCACCGTGTTGCTAGACTTCCGGTTTGTCTTCCCGCCAGTTTGACGTTTTCTTTGACTTAGAATCATTCTTACCATGATGGCGCCGCTGCACCTTGTCTCCTCGGCGCTGATCCTGTGGTTGTGTTTTCTGCCAGCACAAGAAAACCGAGCGACAACAAAACCGGGAAGCCAGTCTGGTTCGTTTTAAACAACCGGGATGAGGATCAAACTGAACCTGTCCACGGAGAGCTGTCAGCCTCGGGGGGGGGGGGGGACAGCGAGGCTTTGCGCTGGCCTGCGCTGGGGAGGAAAGCGTTGGGCGCACCGGTGGAGTCACCGGTGGGTGGGAGCTGTGGCCAGCACGGGGAGGAATTTTGTGAGAGCGGCGGCGGCTGGCGCGGCGGCTGCGGAGGGAGCGGGACTCCGGCCCGGGCCAGCCGACACCAGAGATGTCACTTATCCCGGGGAGAACAGCAGGGGAGATGGCGGACAGTGATTGTGGAAGCAAGCTGGAGAGGGCCGGACCTGATGAATACTCTCTGCTAGCCCCTCACTTCGACCTTTTCGCCCAGGTTTCCAGGTTCAGGTGAAGCAGATCGCCACGCACAGAGCGAGGAGAGGAGAGGATGGAGGGATGCTGTGCTGGCCGAGCTGGAGGATTTCGCCCTTTCAGGGGCTGCCCGCATGTGGTGGGCTTGAGGCGCAGCCAGGATGCCACAGCAGCTGGATGAATCGGTGAGTGATGTTGATGAGCCCCCCGCACACACCACCGCATGATGAATGTTTGAAACCTTTACTTAAACTCTGAAAACAATGCATGCACACACCTTGAAACACCTTTACTTAAACCTTTACTGAGTTATTCACGCGTTTCTATTTCCATCCATGCACAGATGTGTGTGTGCCAATTACTTGTTATATTTGGGTGTTTTAGTTTGTATTTGTATTTAGTGTCTGACCCGCCCTCCTTAACCAGATTATTTGGTGATTTAGTTGTTGAAGGGAGCGGACAAAAGAAAACTTCTACTCTGTTTCACTCTTTCTGACTTTTTTCCACCAGAAATTTGCCTCCTTTTACTTTTATATTTTATGTTTTTCTCTTCTCTTCTCTCTCTCTCTCTCTCTCTCTCTCTCTCTAATATATATAATATAATTATATATTATATATATATATCTATATATATATTATTATATATATATTTTATTTATTTATTATTATTGCTATTGGGTGGGCGCTCCGGGGACCAGGGGGAGGAAAACCAATTTTCGTTTCATCCCATGTTTACATGTGTTTGTAAACATGCAAAATATTATTATAAATACAACTCCTTGATCCTTAACTATCAAAGATTTTGACAAAGATAGCAGATAGCTGTCAGATTAAACACACCGGACTCTAATCTGGACTCGCTCAATCTTCAACATACAAGTGTATAGATTATACACATGCAAACAATACTCTTATTTAAAGTTGATTATTTATATTTTAAAGTGCAGTTTATTTGACTGACAGGCCTCTAACTCACCCCTGTAAGCACAAACATATTGCAAGGTCCTTATTTATTATGGCGTCCCTTGAAATGTTGCTATACACGTGTTTGAAGTTTAGGTTTTTAATGACACACAATGACTGCAAAGACATTAACCCATTGCATGCATCTGAGATGCTTGCTCGGCAGTTGTCCATGTGGGCATCGACTGCCTCTGTCGACTTGTCTTTGACATGTGGATTCCATCAATGTCAAGGCCTGCTGGTCCCCTGAACTCGGCAATGATGGACTCAATCACCAAAGCAGTCTCCTGTTAATGCATATAATGTATTCTCAGCTCTTTGAGTTTATAATCACATTCCAATAATTAGAAATTTGTTACTCCTAATGATCTTACATTTATTTTCAAAACAGATCCAACTGATACCTGTCAGTACCAGTTACCGTTACATCCCATCCAAGTATGTTTGCTTCTTATTCATGAAATTCATACAAGGATCAATATCACACTTACCACAAGCCCATGGGTAATGCGCCTGACATACGACCGGATTTGGTGAAGCTTGAGGAAGGCCATCATCTCCTCATGTGAATACCTGGCGTACAGCTCTTGGTTGCCACTCCTGACCGCCTGGACCAGGAGCATCATGTCTGCCTTGTTGTAGGCGAGCACGGCACCTGTCAGGGCACTCATGAACACCCCGTACTTGGCGTGGCTCTGTTTGATGACAACAGCATCCCAGTGGTGCAGCCAGTGTCGGATGTCCAGTCTGACCACAGTACCCCTCTTCACCCAGTCACCAAACAGATTCTCCATGAAGGATGAACTGCTGTCACTGAAATGATATCAACATTTTGTGTACGTGTGTTACATGTTTTAATAACTGTTATGCCATGTGTTTCTTGCAAAAAAAATAAATAAATAAACTTAACTGACATGTACATCACTTGGATTATAACACTAACACACTTCTACACCATAGACACTGAGACTTCAAATACTGTTTCTGATTTAAGATTTTAAGATGATGCTCACCTAAGCAATGTCGAGTCATTAGACAGATGCGTTTTGGTCATGCCAACGAAATAATATTTACATCACCAGCTATACCGTTTCAATTTGTAAAAGATCCGACGTATCCTAATAATCGTCTGTGTGGATGTGCTGACCACCGTGTACACTAGCGCTAATCGTCCCTCAGGAGGGAGGGGGCGGATGAGCCATGACAGAAAACTTTGTTGATAGCCCCCAACTCGAAATAATTGCAACGCATTATGGATTAATCCTAAGAAAGCGTTGTTCTAAGAGTGTGGGTACACTTTTATGGGATGTTTATTCGTTTTCAACTCTGTGTCACCGGTCCCGTTAGCTGCTAGCGCTAGTTATGTAGCCTACTGGAAGGTTGTCAGTACGCTGTCATTACACATTAACAAGTCAAATCCCGCATGTCAACGATGTCAGTTTCTGATTTCCAGACAATCTTATTTCTTCTGACAAAATCGCCACAGCTTCAAACATGCCTAACAGATGTCTAATTAGCAGCGAAGGATGAAGACGATAAAACTCACCTGAATGAAGAGATGTCGAACATAACATTCGCCGCCAGTGGCGCGATAAATTAGATGATTCAGATGATTTCAATTCCTCGCTCTATGATTGGTCTGTTGAGCGCTCAACTTTCCTCAGGTCTGCTCAACCATTGGTCGGCTGACGGCCGCATAGGGCCTGGGAATACCAGGTGCTGTAAGCTTTTTCACTCCTCTTTGCAGAGGACGCTGCTTCAGTGGACATGCAGCGCTCAGAAACGCAGCAGCTTGTCACGCCAGACGGTGAAAGAAATTCATGAGACTAACAGTCAGATCATACTTACCATAACTGGCAACTGAGCACGTCCCCAGGAGGAGCAGCACGAGGAAAACACAGAGATTCATCATTCTGGTTAGAACAGACAGAAAAAATATAGACTTCTTATTCTGTTGGAAATGAATCGTATTAGAATTGTGGAGGAGCGATAATAATGTTGAATGTGACAAAGGAGATTCAGAAGGAATTGAAATGGTAAAAAGTAACAACTCAACTGTATTTATAAAGCCCTTTAAAGACAGCCGCAGCTGACACAAAGTGCTGTACATAATTTCAGCTAGCAGATCAGAGAAGTCATTTAAAAAGTCCTTGTTGTATGACAGCACACAGCACCGGATCGGAGCGAGCCACCTCAAATAAGTTAATGCCTCTTATACACCCATTCACACACACACTAATATATCTGGGAAACAAACAGGCACCAAAAACAACGTATGTAACTTTTAAAGTGATGATTATAAATGTTTACTCCTTATGTAAGCACCAAACCAACGTATGTATTTTTAATGCTGGAGTTTACAGCACTAATGTGTGTACACTGTTACTGTGATGATAAATATTGAAATATTTATTAACATTTAATCTGTGTCTATAATAACCAGATCCTGAAATGTAGATGTGACAATGAATAAAGAATAAAGAGCACTAACGTTTACATTAACTGATTTTGATTAATCGTTGATATATATAATATATATATATAATATATAATATATATATATATATATATATATATATATATATATGGCATGCCATTCAGAAATTAAACTTTTTAATATATTGTATTGAAACGTGGAACTATATGAATGAAACCTTGAATACAGGAGTGAACCTTGAATATATTGAATGAAGTCTGATATATTGAATGAAACTTTGAATATAGGAGTGAACCCTGAATAATTGAATGAAGTCTGAATATATTGAATGAAACTTTGAATAATTGAATGAAGTCTGAATATATTGAATGAAGTCTGAATAATGAATGAAACTTTGAATATATGGAGTGAACCTTGAAATATTGAATGAAGTCTGAAATATGGAATGAAACTTTAATATATTAATGAACCTTGAATATATGGAATGAAACTTTGAATATATTGAATGAAGTCTGAATATATTGAATGAAACCTTGAATATATTGAATGAAACATTGAATATATTGGCTTCATCGGATTGGCATCTCACTACAGGTGGTTTGTGCGCGGCTTCTCTTGTATAGCTGCGCCCCTGTTCCGCCTGCAGCAGAAAGACAGCGATTTCTCTTGGACTCCTGAGTGCGAGCAGGCCTTTAACTCTTTGAAGAAGGCCTTGACAGAGTCTCCGGTCCTCACCCCCCCCAGACCCTAACCTCCATTCGTCTTGGACACAGACGCCAGTGATGTTGGGATGGGGGCGGTACTGAGTCAGGTGGGGGTGGGAGGGGAGAAAGTGGTGGCGTACTTCAGTAAGACTTTCAACAAGGCTGAACGGCGCTACTGTGTGACACGGAGAGAACTGCTGGCTATCGTGAGGGCAATAAGCCATTTCAAGTACTATCTGTGCTGCCTGCCTTTCACTGTCCGAACTGACCACTCTGCCCTCCAGTGGTTAATGTCCTTCAAAGAGCCAGAAGGCAGATTGCACGCTGGCTGGAAGAGCTGGCACCGTACGTGTTTCAAGTGGAGTACAGGGCTGGAACCCGCCATGCTAATTCTGAGCTATGTCTCGGGTCCCTGTGCTCTTGACGGCTGCAGAACGTAAAAAAGAGAGGTCCGGGAGAAAGAGCTCCACATGGAGGAACAAGGCTCCATGCAGGATGGAGAAAGGCCTGTCTGCAGAGAGATGCAGGTTGTTGACTCACCTGAATGGAGAGCGCAGCAGGAGCAGGATGCGATCTGCACCCCGTGCTGCAGTGGGTGGAGTCAGGACAACAGCCACAGTGGAACAAGGTTGCTGGATGCTTTCCTGCCACTAAAGGACTGTTTACAAAGTTTGGGTCTCACGGGTGAAGGAGGGGGTGCTCCAGAGAGCCTGGAAGGAGCCGCTACAGGGAAGAGAGGTGGCAGGTGGTGGCCTCAGAGCACTGGAAGAGACGGTGCTGAAAGCCTCTCATGGTAGTTGCTGGGGCGGGGCACTTTGGAGTCTCAAAAACCCTCCGTCGCGTCCGGCATGGTTTCTACTGGGGTCAGATGAGGAGAGATGTCGCCGCTGTGACCTCTGCACGGCACACAAGGGTCCCCTGATCAGTCTCGCGCCCCGCTACAGCAGCTGGCAGGGGGGCCCCGATGGAGAGGGTGGCGGTGGATGCCATACCAGACCAGGAGGCAGAGACGGTCGCAGATGCTCTGGTGGAGGGCATGTTTGTCCGGTTTGGTGCAGCTGAGGTCATTCACACGACCAAGGCAGGAACCTAGAGTCGGTGTGTTTTCTGCTATGTGTGAGTGCATGGGCATGCAAAAGACTCGGACTACTCCTTTACATCCGCAGAGTGACAGCTTGCCATCCTCACTGCAGAACATCAACGTGATTGGGACGAATGCCAATCCGATGAAGCAGGTTGGTGGGAGCTGGCCAGTCTCTCACTGCCTGCACCTTCTCCTCCAATGTGCTAATGCCCCCTTCTCCAACCCTGTGCCCCAAACTCCAGCTCTCTTCTCATGAAGCAGCACTTGTCGGGGTGAAGCTTCAAACCGGCCGCCGATATCCTCTGCAGAACCCGCCGCAGGGCCCCAAGGCGCATGAAAGAATCCCCATGGACCAGTATGTCATCCAGGTAGACCAGACACCCTGTCGGGGAATGTCACTCAGCACCTTTTCCATCAGCCGTTCGAACATGGCCGGAGCGTTGCACAGGCCAAAGCAGAGGACTCGAAACTGCCACAATCCTCTGCCGGTACAGAAAAGCAAATCTTTGGTCTGGCTGAGGGGCTGAGGGGCACCTGCCAATACCACTGCAAAGGTCCATAGAGGAAAACCAGGACGAGCCGGTACCAAGTCCAGAGATTCGTCGATTCGGGGCAGTGGGTACGAGTCTTTCTTGGTCACACGTGTTTAGTGGTCTGTAGTCCACACAGAACCTCATCTTTGGACTTCCTTTCTTATTGACCATCACAACCCCCGAGGCCCATGGGCTGTCAGAGGGCTCGATGATGCCAGTCTCAGCATTCGTCAATAGCGCTGTCTGCAGCAGCCTGGTGCCTCATGGGAAGACGGCGGGGCATGTCTTGATGGGCCGTGCATCGCCGGTATCAATTTCGTGCTGCACCAGGTGTGTCAGGCCCACTTTCTCCTCTGTAAGAGCAAAAATGTCTTTAAAGTGCAGCAACAGCTGCCACAACTCCTGTTGCTGCCCGGGTTCCAGGTTATCACAGCTGTGCCTCCATACTCCCCGTACTGCGGCCAGTCTGTCCCTCACCTGCTGTGGGCTGCTGATCAGGGCAGGGGGCTGTTTGACAACTGGTAACGAGATGTGGGGGGCAGGGGCGTAGGGGAAAAAGCTTGGGGTGAGGGTCCGGGCCCTGACATTCCTCCACCCCTCGAGAGGTTGGCGGGGTGGGCCTTGGGGCCTGGTGGGGGGGGTACCATTCCAACTGTGGGCCCCCCTGGGAATGTCAGTGTGTTCTTCCCCAGGTCTAACAAACAGTGGGCAGCCCGCAGGAAGTCCAGTCCTAATATACAGGGGTCCTGGACCGCTGCAACCCACACGTTACAGTTCACTGAGAGCCCCCCCACTCGTATAGCCACCACCCCTCTTCCAAGCATAGGGGCTAGCTCACCAGTCACTGTCGCAGCTTCACACAGTGGGTTCCAGCTGTATCCCGCTGGGACCTGGTCGGGTCTCATCAGTGTGCCGGGGAGCCGGTGTCGACGAGAGCTACACATGGGGCCCCCGCCAGGGTGATGGGGACATGGCAGAAACCCCCATGTGTGTCCAGCCCACCACTCTCGCAGCCTCGGTGATGTCATCGCTTCCGGGGGTAGTGGAGCCCCGCTCCCCCGTCTGTACCGCTGGGCTCCATCCCGGGGCGACGGAGCATGGTGGGACACAGGGGCGTTTCCCTGGACACCAGCCGGCTGTGGGTACCTCACGCTGATGTGGCCGGACTGACACACACCCAACCACAGGAGGACCTCGGCGAGGACGGTTGCTGCGCACCGCGGTTGCAGTGACGCAGCACGGACTAATTCAGTCAGCTCATCTGCCCATGCCGGCTTTGCTTGAACTGGGCTCTCCTGCACCGCAGTCCTCACGACCGGGATGCGCCGCTGTCGTCACTGGTCTCTCCAACTATCTCTCTCTCCAAGGCCAGCTCCAGCGCCTCCTGCGACTATGAGGGTGCACTAGTTCTGTTTGTATGCGCAGCTCTCTAGGAGTCATGGCCCGGATGAACTGGTCTCTGGCTAGTTCATTTTGCACGTCAGGGGACATGTGAGCATACGCTGCCCTCGCCAGGGTTTCAATGTCATTAGCCAACACACGGAGCGGCTCCCCAGCCCGCCTCTTCCTGCTTGACAGTTCTGAGCGCAGAACACCAGGCTGGTTGCATTGTCCAAACCAGCGCTGCAGAGCACCCACTAAAGCTCCATAGTTCTCTCTTCGGCCGGGCAAAGCTGCAGCAAGCATGTCGAAGCCTCACTGTACAGGGCCAGCTGGAGGCTTTAATGTCCTCTGACCAGCCCGCAGCCCGTGCTAAGAGTTCAAATTGGGCGTGGAAGGCCTCCCAGTCAGTCTTACCGGAGTATTTCGGCGTCTTCATTTGAACTTGGTTACAGCTGGCACCGCCATCCAGCCCCGTGGCGCTCACCGTGGGCGTCCTCCCGCCGGCGCGCTGCTCCGCGCCACACGAGCCGAGGCCACCTCTTTAGCCACCTCCTAGCCGACTGTCTTATGTGGGCCACATGCTCTGAAGCACGGTCAAACACCGCCCATGTCCCGACATACCGGCATAAGCAGCGTCCATTGGCTCCTCTTTGATTTTTGGACGACCTCCGGTCTTTCGTCGTCTGTCTGCTGCAGGCGGAGTTAGCCAGGTCCAGGCTAGCCCATAGCTGAGATAGCAAAACTTCGGCGGTTTTACTTCTGACACCAATTTGTAAGGTCCAGCAAGACGCGTCAGGAATAAAGAGACGTTATTAGCAAACCGGCTTTTATTGCCAAACAGCCTCATTTACAAGGACTCGGTTATTGTAGCCATGAGCACGCAACAGAACATCACAGGTCCCACTCTGCCAGCCTCGTGCCGTCTCTATTCCACACACACGTTGCTCTCCTTCAGGTGCATTCACAGACATGGGAAACCACAGAACTCACATTGAACACACAACACATTACTGCAGGGTCGCTTACCATACGGGTCTATGGTTTTGCCTCCTGTTCTGTCCAGTTGTGGTGTGAAACTTTTGGGAAAGATTGTCTTAATTTTTGCGTGTTAGAAGATTTTGATGAGAGACAATTTCTATAGAACAGGCGGCTTGTTTGAGCAACCAGACTTTATTGACTGTCATTTGTTTGAATGAGTCCAAGAACCAAGGAGGAGGAACAGGATGTTTCTGAATCGGCAGTTATATGTTTTTGTAATGTGATTTCATATCTTTTTGCACATTTGAAAGTTGACTAATGGGTGTACAGGTCTTGCCCATTTGTGGCAATGATTCAAGCGTGCATTGTAGTGTGTTTTATCTGGCTATTAAAGCAGCGTTTATAAATTTAAGTAAGGTAAACGTCATAAAGCTATTCCCATTACACCAGTGACATATAAGCTAGAGGAGTAGTATGTTTTCTACACAACTATACAGTGTTCAAAATCCACCAGGCACTCAATAGTGAGTTATTATTTCGTTCTGAACTAGACAGTTTACTATTCACCGGCATTAGGCTGGTGGCTGAGCTCACTTTGCCATCTAAGGGGAACACACGCAGTAAGTTTATAACTGTTTGTGCATATTTTAGGATGAAAGTACAATATACAATAGTTACAGTTCCCTCTATCGTACATGGCCTGTTGTTGATCTGTCATGTTTGTTACTGTTAAAGGAACCATGGATCTTAACGCGACATCTAGTGGTTAAAATTGGTACTGTGGTTTAAATTCAAAATACACAAGAGTTCATTTGACTCTGAAGCTTACCAAAATTTTTTTTTGTTTTGTTTTCATGAACCAGTTCTACGTCTGAGTCCATTTGCTTGCTAGTTTGATATTCTGGCAAACGGAGCATCGACATGTGCAGTGTGTGGGATCAATCGGATCACACACGGACAAAACCCAAACAGACCTGATTTCAAAAGAAGAAACATACTGACTGGTATTGTTGTCCAGAAGCTCGTATTTAAGTGAGCATGTTTCCTTCATCTCTGATGACATATCATGCTCATTTTATGGTTTATTACAGTAAACTATCTGACATATTGTTCCTTTAACATGTTACCACTGAAAGCACAGTAGACGTTCATAGTCATGATTTCTCATAACAAGTATATAACTATATATAACGAGGTCGCTTGGCTCTATTGGACAGAGTTTATGTCCTATTTTGATACTAAAGTGTGTGTACTATGATGGCTGTTATCCTTAGCACTGGCATAGATCCCAACGTTTCGTGCTATATATTAATAATTAATGAATTGCCAAAGAAATTGTGAGACCAATAAATCTAGACCAATCAAGATGACATGAAAAAATGACAGTAGACTTTTTTTTGATGCTGATTTATTCAATTTAATGGTTTCCTTGTAACTGATTGTGACTTTGGACACAAATTGTGCCACTAGTAACTACATCATATCACAAGGACAAGACCTAATTCAGACGAGGCCGTACACCTCCACCTCACACAGACTCAGGAACTCAGGGGCCGTGTTCACTGCGGTATCATTCCCTCGATGGTGTTGTTTGCAAGGCCAAGATCAAACAGGGAGTGTGGAGGTTTCTTAGAGCGGGCCTAGTTCCCCCTGACAATGAAACACAAAAAATCAGCATTGAGACCTGGACCTCTTTGAGTTATTGACACACAAAACCATGACATGTTGTAGGTTTTATTAATTCTCCTATGACTCTTATAAGAAGGCAGGATCAACCACCCTTCATAATACGATTCTTATCATTCATGTAATTGTTTCTATCTAATGTCTTGCCTTTAGATAAAGTGAGACTTTCGCATGTGTTCACATTTATTTATGTAAAAGTTCAAGTTCTCACCAGTTGGGTCACGGTACCCGTAGACTTCCACTTCACAGAGTGTGAAGGTTACTTAGCTCTAACAGGACGCAGCAACAAAGTTCACCTCATACGTCCCCTTATAGGAGGAGTGAAGGTCTGGGTGAAGGTTGTGTAGCCATGACCAATTTGACCAACCCTAAAAGAAAGAGAAAGCAGCACAGCCTCTGAGATGAACAGGGAATAACGTTACACGACTGAAATGATTCACAGACTGTCCTGATGGAAAGATTGATAAGTTGTAAACGGCTAACTGTCGTTAGCTTGTCAGGCAGTGTGGCTTGTAACTGACTCAGCCCCGGGATGCAAGGAGCCAACCGGGGCTAAACAGGGGCAGAGGGGAGATGAGGATGATGATGAGGAAGATGCTTTTTTTTACTCACAATGGGTTATTCAAACCATTGTTGTCCAAAGAGTCGCCGATGTGGATCCTCAGCCCATTGATCAATTCCTGACAGCAGTCTACTCTGTTATAGATGGTGATGGAGGTGATGACGTAGGAGTCCAGCAGTCCACTCTCACCAGGGGTCGGGCTTTCTGTTGTGGGAATTTTAAAGAAAAACCCTTAAATAAGGAGGATCGGGTTCAAAGCATCAAAGTTTAAGTTGAGTTTATTGTTTTTGTACAAGAGCGTTCACAGTGCAAACACACTAAGGGGTTACAAAGAAAAAAGGTCCCTGAGGAGCTCTGACAGTTGGTCTTATACATTTTCAAGATGGGCTGTCTCAACCCCTGTAAACTGTTAACATGCAATTGTATATAATGCATCTAAACAGTGTAACGTCCGGCCTAGGGGAACCAAACATAAGAAAAGGATGCTCCCCTCTTTCCCCACTCACAAGAATGACCAAGGTCACAGAGCTGCAGTCCAACAAAGGATCATGTATTTAATAACAATAGAAATGATACTACTATAATATAATATATTCATCTCATCATCTTCTCCCGTTTATCCGTTTCACTCGGGTCGCGGGGGACAGCAGCTTCACAGCGGCGGCCCGAACTTCCCTATCCCCGGCCACTTCTGTCCAGCTCTCCCAGGGGGACCCCAAGGCAGTCCCAGGCCAGCCGAGAGAACATTAGTCCCTCCAGCGTGTCCTGGGTCTTCCCCGGGTCTCCTCCCGGAGGGCCGTGCCCCGAACATCTCACAGGGAGACGTCCAGGAGGCATCCTCACGAGATGCCGCGAGCCACCTTAACTGATTCCTCTCGATGCGGAGGAGCAGCGTGGTTCTACTCTGGAGCTCCTGGCGGATGGCCGAGCTTCTCACCCTATCTCTAAGGGGAGAGCCCCGCCACCCTGCGGAGGGCTCATTTCGGCCGCTTGTATTTGCGGTCCATTCGTTCGGTCACTACCCAAAGCTCGTGACCATAGGTGAGGTAAGGTAGGAACGAGATCGGACTGGTAAATCGAGGCTTCGCTTTCGACTCAGCTCCTTCTTCACCACGACGGGCCGCACAGAGTCCGCATCACTGCAGAAGCCGCACCGATCAGCCGGTCATCTGCCCGCTCCATCCTTCCCTCACTCGTGAACAAGACCCCGAGATACTTGAACCTCCTCCACTTGCAGGCTATCCAATCCCCGACCCGGAGGCTGCACTCCACCCTTCCGGCTGAGCACCCTGGTCCTCGGATTTGGAGGTGCTGAGGCTCATCCCAGCCGTTCACTCGGCTGCGAACTGCTCCAGAGAGAGCTAAGGTCACGTTCGATGAAGCCAACAGGACTAGATCATCCGCAAAAAGCAGCGACCCAATCCTGAGGCCACCGAATCGCCGCCCCTCAACGCCCTGGCTGCGCCTAGAAATTCTGTCCATGAAGGTTATGAAAGAAACCGGTGGAAAGGCCAGCCCTGGCGGAGTCCAACTCTCACAGGAAAACAAGTCCGACTTACTGCCTTCTCCCGGTCCACAAAGCACATGTAGACTGGTCGGGCCAAACTCCCATGCACCCTCCAGGACCGCGCTAAGGGTATAGAGCTGGTCCACAGTTCCACGACCAGGACGAAAACCACATTGCTCCTCCTGGATCCGAGGTTTGACCAATCTTGCGGACCCTCCTCTCCAGGACCCCCGAAAAGACCTTCCCGGGAGGCTGAGGAGTGTGATCCCCCATAGTTGGAAAACACATCCTCCGGTCCCCCTTTTTGAGAGGGAAACCACCCCCCGGTCTGCCAATCCGGGCACTGCCCCCGATGTCCACGCGATGTTGCAGGACATGTCAACCAGACAGCCCCACAACATCCAGGGCCCTTGAGGACTCTGTGGCGGACCTCATCCACCCCAGGGGCCTTGCCACCGAGGAGCTTTTGACTACCTCGCCGATCTCAGCCCCCAGAGATTGGTGAGACCCCACAGGGTCCCCAGGCTCTGCTCATCCTCAAGGGAAGACGTGCTGGTGGGCTTGAGGAGTCTTCAAGTATTCCCTCACCAACCCAAGACGTGCCGAGTGCGAGGTCAGCAGCACCCCGCCCCCACTGACCACACGTGTTGACAGTGCACTGCTTCCCCCGCCGGTGAGCCACCGGATGGTGGTCCAGAACCTCCCCGAAGCCGTTTGAAAGTCGTTCTCCCATGGCCTCAATTTCAGAAGTGGTAGCTTAAAGCCTCAGGGTGAGCATGGCCCAAAACAACACAAACAACTGACCAAAAAACCAACTTACCTAACAAAACAAGGAAAACAGAATACGGGTTTCTAACCTGCCTCCCTGCAAATAAACAGGCAGAAAAGGAGATGAACCAAAAGAGCTACTCACCCCTACAACTACCTGGATGCTGGGCTAAGTCTGTTAAAGCAGACAAGCAGACTTTCTTCAACATATAGATTGCATTATCAACATTTTAATCTCTACTCAGTAGCCCAGTATGCTCCCAATATAGAGTGCCCTCTCTGACCTGTCCCTGGCTCATTCTTTCTTAAATCCCTCTATTTATTCCGTTAACCTGAACTTTACCTTACCCTGCCAGTCTCAGGAAAAACAGCAATAAAGGGAAGTGCTTCAAGACACTGTAATAAATAGGAACAAACATTGTGTTATAAAAATTAGGATTTACTGGGGTGCAGATTCTTAACTCTAACAGATATGTGTGTCTGTCCTGTTTTTTGTATTGCTCATAATACCTCCTTTAGTTGGCCTCTGGATTTACTGAGGCTGGTAGGGGGGACATTTTCTAAATTCGTTTGCTTTTGTTAAAGGACAGGGGGAGGAACGCCGGCTCGGGGCGTTTTACCACTTGTGGATTCTCCCTTCCTCCTGTAAAAAAATATAGTGCTCATTACTGAGCAGTAAACCCCACTAAAGGTCAATGTTATGACGTTATGCTACTCCGCGGGCCTCCACCTTTCGGTGCGTGCGAAGCTTTACCAGAATCCGTGTTCTGAAATTCACCTGTGTGCACCAAGGTAATAAGACCACGCTGGCACCGCCTTGGAGACGGCGCTGAGCCTTGTCCACAGCAGCGTCCTTGCCAAAGAGGAGTGAAAAAGTTACAGCACCTGGTTATTCCCAGGTCGGGTCTCCCCTAAGTTACTAACCAGGCCCTACCCTGCTTAGCTTCCCAGATCGGACGAGATTGGCGTGTTCAGGGTGGTTATGCCGTAGCCTGACAGGACCTCCGCAAGTACGCTTACTTATACAGGCCCGCGGTTCGCGTTGTCGACGTTTGTGGACATTTCCATCCGTAGAGACATCCCGGCCCTTCCACCTGTCTGTGGCAATCCATTTCACAGGCCTCATGATCAGCTACAGACTGGAGTTTAAGCGTCGGGTGGCCAAAAAAAAAAAAAAAAGGGTCAGGAGGTGCAATAAACGTCTTGAGATATTTAAGCGTCTTGCCGTGACAAGCTGCTGCGTTTCTGAGCGCTGCATGTCCACTGAAGCAGCGTTCCTCTGCAAAGAGGAGTGAAAAGCTTACAGCACTGGTTTCCAGGGCGGTCTCCCATCCAAGTACTCACCAGGCCCGACCCTGCTTAGCTTCCGAGATCGGGCGTGTTCAGGTTGGTATGGCCGTAAGCCGACGGACCTCTGCAAGTACGCTACTATCCATGGCGCCGCGGTCAGCGTAGCGCACCGTTTGTGGACTTTCCATCCGTAGAGACATCCCGGCCCTTCCACCGCTGTCTGTGGCACTCATTTCACAGGCCTCATGATCAGCTACAGACTGGAGTTAAGCGTCGGGAGGCCAAACAAAAAAAAAAAAAAGGGTTCAAGGAGTGCAATTAAACGTCTGAGACTATTAAGCGGTCTGGCGTGACAAGCTGCTGCGTTTCTGACGCTTGTCATGTCCACACATGACGCAGCGTCCTCTGCAAGAGGAGTGAAAAAGCTTACAGCACCTGGTATTTCCCAGGCGTCTCCCATCCAATACTAACCTTGCCCGACCTGCTTAGCTTCCGAGATCGGACGAGATCGGGCGTTGTTCAGGGTGTATGGCCGTAAGCCGACAGGACCTCCGCAGTACGTACTTATTACATTGCCCGCGGTCCGCGTAGCGACCGTTTGTGGACATTTCCATCCGTAGAGGACTCCGCCTTCCACCGTGTCTGTGGCACTCATTCACAGGCCTCCTGATCAGCTACAGACTGGAGTTAAGCGTCGGTGGCCAAAAAAAAAAAAAAAAAGGTCAAGGAGTGCAATAAACGTCTGAGATATTTAGGTCTGGCGTGACAAGCTGCTGCGTTTCTGGCGCTGCATGTCCACTGAAGCCGCGTCCTCTGCAAGAGGAGTGAAAAAGCTTACAGCACCTGGTATTTCCCAGGCGGGTCTCCCATCCAAGTACTAACCAGGCCCGACCCTGCTTAGCTTCCGGGATCGGACGAGATCGGGGTGTTCAGGGTTGTATGCCGTAGCCGACAGACCTCCGCAAGTACGCACTTATACATGCCCGCGGTCAGCGTAGCGACCGTTGTGGACATTTCCATCCGTAGCGACATCCCGGCCCTTCCACCGCTGTCTGTGGCCCTCATTCACAGGCCTCATGATCAGCCTACAGACTGGAGTTAAGCGTCGGAGGCCAAAAAAAAAAAAAAAAAAAGGTCAAGGAGCGCATAAACGTCTGGAGATATTTAAGCGTCTGGCGTGACAAGCTGCTGCGTTTTCTGAGCGCTGCAGTCCACTGAAGCAGCGTCCTCTGCAAAGAGGAGTGAAAAAGCTTACAGCACCTGGTATCCCAGGCGGTCTCCCATCCAAGTACTAACCAGGCCCGACCCCTGCTTAGCTTCCTGATCGGACGAGTCGGGCGTGTTCAGGGTGGTATGGCCGTCACGTAAGCCGACAGGACCTCCGCAAGTAGTACGCTACTTATACATGCCCGCGGTCAGCGTAGCGGACGTTTGTGGCCATTTCCATCCGTAGAGACATCCCGGCCCTTCCACGCTGTCTGTGCACTCATTTCACAGGCCTCATGCTCAGCTACAGACTGGAGTTAAGCGTCGGAGGCCAAAAAAAAAAAAAAAAAAGGGTCAAGAGTGCAATAAAGTCTGAGTATTTAAGTGTCTGGCCGTGACAAGCTGCTGCGTTCTGAGCGCTGCATGTCCACTGAAGCCGCGTTCCTCTGCAAAGAGGAGTGAAAAAGCTTACAGCACCTGGTATTCCCAGGCGGTCTCCCATCCAAGTACTAACCAGGCCCGACCCTGCTTAGCTCCGAGATCGGACGAGTCGGCGCGTGTTTCAGGGTTGGTATGGCCGTAAGCCGACGGACGGACCTCCGCAAGTACGCTATTATACATGCCCGCGGTCAGCGTAAGTGACCGTTTTGTGGGACATTTCACTCCGTAGAGACATCCCGGCCCTTCCACCGCTGTCTGTGGCACTCATTTCACAGGCCTCATGATCGCTACGACTGGAGTTAGCGTCGAGGCCAAAAAAAAAAAAAAAAAGGGTCAAGGAGTGCAATTAAACGTCCTGAGATATTTACGCGTCTATTGTGTAATAATGTACAATGTGTAAATATTAGAAACACAGTGACATGGATGTAGGTCTGGAGTTGTGGTGGAAAGTTACTTTCTGCCAGCATTAGTTGTATTCTGTTGAGTGTTATCATTTGAAACACTGATATCAGCTGAATATTTCACAAATAAACCGTTACAGCTGTTAAATGTATTTCAACTTTGTCATTCACAGAAAATCTAGCTCTGCGCGGAAAAGCGACCCAGTCTGACTGTTATAATCACACATTTTCAGCTGCCTACAATGCCATAGATGGAAACTGTAACTCCAACTTCCACGATGGATCATGCACCCACACAAGTGGAAAGCCCAACCCCTGGTGGAGAGTGGACCTGCTGGACTCCTACATCATCACCTCCATCACCATCTATAAGAGAGGGGACTGCTGTCAGGTGTAACAGAGTTAGAAATGCACTTTATTAGTTCATATTTTGAGTTTGTATTTGTAAGTTTTATTTATCATTGGTCTTGTCGGGTGTATAAGGCACCCTGTTACCAGTTGCTGGATTGAGAGATAAGGGCTGCTCTCATGCCACTTCATCCTTAAGGGATACATTTGGTGTTAGTTTTCTTGTTTATGGCCCCTGGTAATTTGTGAACTGGTAGTCTTCTCTATGGTGTAGACTGTGTAGTTCTCATATTCGATAAAATTCAGTGGGGGTGGGTGTAACAGAGTTAGAGATGCACTTTATTAGTTCATATTTTGAGTTTGTATTTGTAAGTTTTATTTATCATTGTATGATTATTTTGAGTATTTGTGAATTTGATCTCTATGAGTTATCTTCATTTACCACTATTTTATACATTTTCCAAGTGTTGTTCACCTCCTGCACTCCGCCCTTTTCGTTCCTCCTGGGCTTCTGTAGCCCCGCCCCTCTGCCCTCAGTCCGGTTATGTTCTGATGAGGGTAAGTTGTGTGGAAAATACAGCGGTAATATTGTGTTATTTTCTGTGAAAACGTCGTAATTTACGTTGAAATATTCGGTGAATATTATTCTCTGTTATATTATTTCTGCTACCAAGTAGTTTTGTGTTGCTTTGTACCGTTAATATAAGAGTTATGGATGTTTTTAGTTTGGCGTTTTTGGCGCGATTTGTTCGTGCAGTCTGTAACTCATGTAGCATTAGCTTAGCATGATGTGTGCGTGTTTAGGAGACAGAAGATTTATCATCTGTGTTCATGTCTTCTGCAGGTATGTGTTTTTCTTTCTGGATTATGATTTTTGTTACTTCACCCAGTAGTAAATTTTGTATTTCTTAGATATAGTTTCCTGCATTCTAGTCAATTTTAGGGTGACTTGCTAGACATGGCAAATCCTAAATCCCATCTGATTCATAGCTTGCATTCTCAGTTGCATGGCCTGCACAAGACAATACTATTTATCGGAAAGAAACAATAACCACTTAACTATGGACATCATGTCATTCACATCTTTTTTAAACATATTTGTAAAAACATTTTAAATATCTTTATTTGTGAATGTGCTCAAATATTTTTTTAAACACAACTTTGTGTATGTTTTTAACATCTTTGTGTGTTTTTAAACACATTTAAATACATTTAAACACATTTTTGTTAAAAAAAATCTTCACTTAAAAAAACACAATTTAAGGAGGAGGAAAGAAGACTTCGAGTTTTAAGACGACGCGATGTTTGAAACAAGCGGTATTAAAGAATATGAAGCAGCAGGTAGCAGCTAGCGGTGCTGCTAAGGCTAAAACAACACAGAGTGTGGATGATTGACACCTGTCACCTGTCGACCAATCAGAGTCAGGAGAATCTATTAGTACCGCCCACATTCACCTTTGACCCACCAATGACGATCCAGAATGAAGTAAACCCAAAGGTAGTATATCGCAGCAAGAGGTCTCACTTCACTGTCAAAGCCTCTTTGTCTTTATGTAACAACCAGGAGCTTCGTGACTGATTCAAACTAAAGCAGAGACATAGCAGGAGACATTAGCAGCGTTTCTTCGCGCTGGACATACTGTGTCGTTTTGTGGATTTTTGTTGCTACTCTTTGGGGGCTAGCTCGCCGAGTTTTCATCGCACAGTGATGAGACACATATCTTTGTAAGATATATTTTTATTTTTTCCCCCGCCGCGCCTCCCCTGAAGTCCTCTGGCGCCCCCCAAGGGAGGCGCGCCTCACACTTTGAAAACCGCTGACATAGGTAATAGACTGATTATCATAAAGCCCCCCTAAATGTCGAATGGTAATTCTATTTCCAGTGTTAAATATAAGTAATTTTCACATGCATTGATAAAATGCCATAAGGGATGGAAGAAGGGATGACCATTTTAGAAGAGGGATGATTTTGACCATTTTTCCCCCAGGGGGGATGCCACCCCATCCCCCCTCAACTCGAGTACTGACTTCACGCCACGCTCTGTGTTCATTTTGCCACATTGTTTTCTTGTTTGTAGATATATATATATCGTTTTTCTATGAAATGTTTTTCTGTAAACATTTTAAACTTCTGCCCTGACAGTCCCGTTATGTTCTGATGAGGGAGCAGAGGTGTAGGAAGGAGGAGACAGAAGATTTATAATCTATGTTGATGTCTTCTGCAGGATAAATACAAGAAAGCAGCATCTTGAGTCGTCTTCCTTCATGCCCGAACACACACCCGTTACACAGGAAAGGATCAACGGGCTGAGGATCCACATCGGCAACTCTTTGGACAACAGTGGCTTGAATAACCCATTGTGAGTAAAAAAAAGCATCTTTCTCATCATCATCCTCATCTCCCCTCTGCCCCTGTTTAGCCCCGGTTGGCTCCTTGCATGCTCAACTTAAATACGAGCTTCTTGACAACAATACTACAGTCAGTATGTTTCTTCTTTTGAAATCAGGTCTGTTTGTGTTTTGTCCTGTGTGATCCGATCTGATCCCGCACACTGCACATGTTGATGCTCCAGGTTGCCAGATATCTAGCTACTAACTAACTAGCAAGCAAATGGACTCAGACGTAGAAGCTGGTTCATGGAAACAAAACAAAAAACATTTTGGTAAGCTTCAGAGTCAAATGACTCTTGTGTATTTTGAATTTAAACCACAGTACCAATTTTTAACCACTAGATGTCAGCGTTACAATCCATTGTTCCTTTAACAAGTAACAAACATGACAGATCAACAGTAGGCCATGTACGATAGAGGGAACTGTACTAATGTAATATTGTACTTTCATCCTAACAATATGCACAAACAGTTTATATACTTACTGCTGTGTTCCTCTTAGATGGCAAAGTGAGCTCCAGCCACCAGCCTAATGGTGGTGAAATAGTAGCATGTCTAGTTCAGACGAAATAATAACTCACTATTGAGTGCCTGGTGATTTTGAACAGCTGTACAGTTGTGGAGAAAACATTACTACCTGAGCTTATATGTTACTGGTGTAATGGGAATAGCTTTATGACGTTTACCTTACTTAAATTTATAAACGCTGCTTTTAATAGCCAGTATAGAAACACACTACATGCACGCTTGAATCATTACAACAAATGGCAAGACCTGTACACCATTAGTCAACGTTCAAATGTGCAAAAAGATATGAAATCACATTACAAAAACATATAACTTACGATTCAGAAACATCCTGTTCTCTCCTTGGTTCTTGGACTCATTCAAACAAATGACAGTCAAATAAAGTCTAATCCCTGTAGCCGCAGCAGCTTCTCCAGTCCCAGAGAAGAGCAGTGCCATTACGCACGGCTATTCACTGTGTTTTACCTTCATTAATTCACCTGGAAACTATATCAAGCTAACCATACAGTGTCTTGGGCTTTTTCTTGTGTAGGATTTTCCGTACACGCAGTGTTAATGATGTCCTCATAGTTTAATATTGCTGCAACGAGATTATCAGTGGACTGACTCGTTGTCACTCACTTTTAGCAAGAGCATCCACACGCTACACAAGATGCCGTGAAGTCTGACGTCAGTCAAGTTTCATTCAATATATTCAAAGTTTAATTCCATATATTCAAGGTTTCATTCCATATATTCAAAGTTTCATTCAATATATTCAGACTTCATTCAGTATATTCAAGGTTCACTCCATATATTCAAAGTTTTAATTTCCTGAACGGCATGCCTTAATATATATACGATTAATCAAAATCAGTTAAATGTACACGTTAGTGCTCTTTATTCAGAAAACCCTCATGTCACATCTACATTTCAGGATCTGGTTATTATAGACACATATCAAATGTTAAATATAAATATTTCAATATTTATCATCACAGTAACAGTGTTACACACATTAGTAGCTGTAAACACTCAGCATTAGAAAAATACATACGTTGGTTTGGTGCTTACATAAGGAGTAAACATTTAGAATCATCACTTTAAAAGTTACATACGTTGTTTTTGGTGCCTGTTTGTTTCCCAGATATATTAGTGTGTGTGTGAATGGGTGTATAAGAGGCATTAACTTAAAGAACTTTATAGAAAGGCGCTTTATGAAGTTCAGTCCATTTCCTTGTATTAGTTTACGGGCAGATCTGCCACATCCAATATGGCGGACGCGTTAACGTATCGCAGCAACGGACCAACCTGCTCAATGAGGCGTCTATGTATATATGTCTGTGTATATATGTCTATGTATATATGTCTATGTATATATGTCTGTGTATATATGTCTATGGCTCAAACAAGCCGCCTGTTCTATAGAAATTCACCCTCAGTACAGTTGTCATGAATGGGGAAATTAGCTACAGAGACCAAAACTGTTTCTGTACCAGGCTGTAAACATGTTTATTTCTGCTGTGAAGTTGGACATTTGACACTTATGGAGACTGACTCACTTCTGGAGCCAGCCTCAAGTGGACGTTTGAGGAACTGCACCCTTTACCTATGTGCAGCGCAAAGGGAAAGGGTTTGATCTCATCTAACACCAGTATGGTGCTCACATCAAAGGTGAGTCACTAAATCCATTCACGTGCTAGATGTCAACAAGAGGCTTGTGTAAGTCGAGTTGTGTTGAACTTGTGACTTTAGATCTTGAGAAACGAAGATCAGGCTTTGCAAAATAAGCAGAAATCTGTGTGTGGGAGAGTTGCAAGAGGGTGTTGTTTAGCTCAGTCAGTAGAGCAAAGGCAGCCCAGGGTGTAAATGGTAAATGGACTGTACTTATATTACTGTAGTACTTATAAAGCCTTTCTAGTCTTCCAACCTTATGCTACATATCTCATTCACCCATTCAGACACATTCATACACTGATGGCATCAGTTTGAGGAACTGCTAACCATTCATACGCATTCACCGATGGCACAGCCTTCGGGAGCAATTTAGGGTTCAGTATTTTGCCCAAGGACACTTCGACATGCAGACTGCAGGGGATCGAACCACCGATCATCTGATTAGTGACATTTCCTGTCACTCTTCAAGCTGTCTCTGTCAAATAAAGCTCAATAACGCCAAAGAAATAACTTTAAAAAAAATTGGACTCTGCCCAACCTGTTGTGGAGAAATTGCTGAAGTCAAAGGTCAATGGTGAGGTCAGGAGTTCAGAAAGTGTTCAGGGGCCTCTGATGTCTTATGCTGTATTATTTATTGACGCTTGGCCAAGAGAGATTAGAGACACTCTCAAAGTTCATCAAAGGGCCTGAGTTGGTCTCACATTCTGCCCAACTCATCCTGGTGGATCGACTTTAAACCCCAAGATAACACACAAATACTACACGCCCAGAATAGTACAAGGAATGTCTTTACCCATGGAGGTGTTATTGTCAGCATATTCTAGTCTGGAGACACGATGTTGTTTTACACAGATTGGACCGTCAACAACAAGCTATATTATGTCTATGAAGGCAGCAACAGGTCTCTGTGACCTGGACCCCACAGTGTTGATATAGACTGGCACCTACTGTTCCCAACCAAGCCAAACAACTAATACTGCTGAGGACCTCAAGGCCCACACGGGACCTTGTGTTACTGGGACAGAAAATTCCATAACACAACCAATCTACACTTCTTCAAAATGGCAGCCAGTCATTGTGGTCCATTTTAATCAGGGTGTAGCCTGCAGAGGTTGTGATATTTCATTCGCAAAAAGGGAAGTGAAATACAGAAACAGTGTTGCGTAATTGGATACTGCTGGAGAGGAGTATAAACAAAGTTTTGATTGGTTGGAGGTGAAGAAAGAGATGTATGTAAAGAGGCACAGGTGGAAGCCTTTTCATCGAATCATCAGAGTCCATGAAGAAAGTGCTCGCTCGTCAGGATCTCCAGTAACACATTTCATTTCTTTGGTACTTTAATTTCTGTGTCCTGCTCTCTGTTACTTCAGTATTTCAGCATACTGTCAGCATTTTAAAGTTTTTAATGTATGTGTTTAAAATTCACAGTTATCCCAATGATGTATTTCAGGGGTGTCAATTATGGTTTCAGGAGGTTCGGATAAATGCTCACGTTCAGGTTCCGAGCCATCATCAGTTTAAGTTGCAATTATATATTAGTTTACATTACAATTATTTTTATATATTGAAGCAGCATTGTCATTGTATCAACATCTGCACTGTGTGAAGTCAATGACTCAAATCAAACAACGAAAGCTCTGTTAATTTTTACCATTCTAATTCCTTGAATCTCCTTTGTCACATCACACATTATTCGCCTCTCCACAATTTAATATGATTAATTTCCAACAGAATAAGAAGTCTATATTTTTCTGTTTCTGTTCTAAACAGAATGATGAATCTCTGTGTTTTCTCCTGCTGCTCCTCCTGGGGACGTGCTCACTGGCCACTTTGGTAAGTATGATCTGACTGTATCGTCTATGAATTTCTTTCATTGTGTAATAATGTACAATGTGTTAAATATTAGAAAACATGACATGGATGGATCTGGAGTTGTGGTGGAAAGTACTTTCTGCCAGCATTAGTTGTTTGTGTTGAGTGTTATCATTTGAACACTGATATCAGCTGAATATTTCACAAATAAACCGTTACCGCTGTTAAATGTATTTCAACACTGCATTCACAGAAAATCTGTGCTCCGTGGAAAAGCGACTCAGTCCGACGTTATTACACGCACTGGAGCTGCCTACATGCCATAGATGGAAACCGGGCCCAACTTCCACGATGGATATGCACCCACACAAGTGGGACACGCCAACCCGGGTGAGAGTGACTGCTGGACTCACACATCACACTCCATCACCATCTATAACAGAGGAGAATGCTGTCAGGAAGGATCAACGGGCTGAAGATCACCACTCGGCAATTTTGGACAACAATGGCTTGAATAACCATTGTGAGTAAAAAAAAAAAGCATTTCCTCATCATCATCCTCATCTCCCCTCTGCCCCTGTTTAGCCCCGTTGGCTCCTTGCATCCCGGGTGAGTCAGTTACAGCCACACTGTGAC
Organism: Larimichthys crocea; assembly: GCF_000972845.2. Lineage (NCBI taxonomy): Eukaryota > Metazoa > Chordata > Actinopteri > Sciaenidae > Larimichthys > Larimichthys crocea. Next base: position 29,437,596 of record NC_040027.1, read on the forward strand.
CAGCTAACGACAGTTAGCCGTTTACAACTTTTCAATCTTTCCATCCGGACAGTCTGTGAATCATTTCGTCGTGTAACGTTATTCCTGTTCCTCTCCGAGGCTGTGCTGCTTTCTCTTTCTTTTAGGGTTGGTCAAATTGTTCATGGCAACCCAACCTTCAACAAGACGTTCACTCCTCATGTGGAGGGACGTTATGTGACTTTGCTTCTACCTGGTTTAAAGAAGTACCTCACACTCTGTGAAGTGGAAGTCTACGGGTACCGTGCCCCAACTGGTGAGAACTTGAGCTTTTACATAAATAAATGTGACACTATGCAGAAAGTCTCACTTTATCTAAAGGCAAGACATATGATAGAAACAAATACATGAATGATAAGAATCGTATTATGAAGGGTGGTTAATCCTGCCTTCTTATAGAGTATGGAGAATTAATAAAACTACAACATGTCATGGTTTTGTTGTCTGATAACCTCAAAGAAGTCCAGGTCTCAATGCTGATTTTTGTGTTTCACGGCCCCTGCAGTTCCTGAGTATGTGAGGTTGAGGTGTACGGCGCTTCGTCTGGTAGGTCTTGTTTGTGATTTGAGTTAGTTACTGTGGCACAATTTGTGTCCAAGTTACATCGATTACAAGAACCATAAAGTGAATTAAATCAGCATAAAAAAAAGTCTACTGTCTTTTAATGTTCATCTTGATTGGCTAGATTTATGGTTCTCACCATATTTCTCTGGCAATTCCTTACTATTCTTTCTCTACTATATTAGCACGAAACGTTGGTATCTATGCCATTGCTAATGATAACAGCCATCATAAGTACACACAACTTAGTATCAAAATAGGACATAAACTCTGTCCATATAGCCGAGCGACCTCGGTTTTATATAGTTATATACTTGTTATGAGAATCATGACTATGAACGTCTATCTGTGCTTTCAGTGTAACATGTAAAAGGAACAATATGTCAGATAGTTACTGTATTAAATCATAAAATGACCATGATATGTCATCAGAGATTAAGGAAACATGCTCAACTTAAATACGAGCTTCTTGACAACAATACTACAGTCAGTATGGTTCTTCTTTTGAAATCAGGTCTGTTTGTGTTTTGTCCTGTGTGATCCGTTCTGATCCCGCACACTGCACATGTCGATGCTCCGGGTTGCCAGATATCAAACTAGCAAGCAAATGGACTCAGACGTAGAAACTGGTTCATGAAAAAAAAAAAAACATTTTGGTAAGCTTCAGAGTCAAATGACTCTTGTGTATTTTGAATTTAAACCACAGTACCAATTTTTAACCACTAGATGTCAGCGTTACGATCCATTGTTCCTTTAACAAGTAACAAACATGACAGATCAACAACAGGCCATGTACGATAGAGGGAACTGTACTATTGTAATATTGTACTTTCATCCTAACAATATGCACAAACAGTTTATAAACTTACTGCTGTGTTCCCCTTAGATGGCAAAGTGAGCTCCAGCCACCAGCCTAATGCCGGTGAAATAGTAACATGTCTAGTTCAGACGAAATAATAACTCACTATTGAATGCCTGGTGATTTTGATCAGCTGAATATTTCACAAATAAACCGTTACAGCTGTTAAATGTATTTCAACTTTGTCATTCACAGAAAATGTGGCTCTGCGTGGAAACGCGACTCAGTCCGACAGTTATAATCACGTATTTTCAGCTGCCTACAATGCCATAGATGGAAACCGTGACTCCAACTTCGCTGCTGGATCATGCACCCACACAAGTGGAAAGTCCGACCCCTGGTGGAGACTGGACCTGCTGGACTCCTACATCATCACCTCCATCACCATCTATAACAGAGTAGACTGCTGTCAGGAAAGGATTAACGGGCTGAGGATCCACACCGGCAACTCTTTGGACAACAATGGCTTAAATAACCCATTGTGAGTAAAAAAAAAAGCATCTTCCTCATCATCATCCTCATCTCCCCTCTGCCCCTGTTTAGCCCCGGTTGGCTCCTTGCATCCCGGGGCTGAGTCAGTTACAGCCACACTGCTGACCAAGCTAACGACAGTTAGCCGTTTACAACTTATCAATCTTTCCATCAGGACAGTCTGTGAATCATTTCAGTCGTGTAACGTTATTCCCTGTTCATCTCAGAGGCTGTGCTGCGTTCTCTTTCTTTTAGGGTTGGTCAAATTGTTCATGGCAGCCCAACCTTCACCAAGACCTTCAGTCCTCCTATTAAGGGGCGTTATGTGACTTTGCTGCTTCCTGGTTTCGCTAAGTACCTCACACTCTGTGAAGTGGAAGTCTACGGGTACCGTGCCTGAACTGGTGAGAACTTGAGCTTTTACATAAATAAATGTGAACACTATGCAGAAAGTCTCACTTTATCTAAAGGCAAGACATTATGATAGAAACAATTACATGAATGATAAGAATCGTATTATGAAGGGTGGTTAATCCTGCCTTCTTATAAGAGTCATAGGAGAATTAATAAAACCTACAACATGTCATGGTTTTGTTGTCATGATAACCTCAAAGAGGTCCAGGTCTCAATGCTGATTTTTGTTTCATTGTCAGGAGAGAACTTGGCGCTCCAAGGAAACGCCACACTCACTGCCATCGATGGGAATGATGACCGCAAGTGAACACGGCCCCTGAGTTCCTGAGTCTGTGAGGTGGAGGTGTACGGCTCTCGTCTGGATTAGGTCTTGTCTTGTTATATGATGTAGTTACTAGTGGCACAATTTGTGTCCAAAGTCACATCGATTACAATGAAACCATTAAATTGAATTAAATCAGCATCAAAAAAAAGTTTACTGTCCTTTTCATGTTCATCTTGATTGGTCTAGATTTATTGGTTCTCACCAATTTCTTTGGCAAAGCCAACTGACCTCGGTTATATATAGTTATATAGGGTTTGATCTCATCTAACACCAGCATGGTGCTCACATCAGAGGTGAGTCACTAAATCCATTCACATGTCAACAAGAGGCTTGTGTAAGTCGAGTTGTGTTGAACTTGTGACTTTAGATCTTGAGAAATGAAGATCAGTCTTTCCAAAATCAGCAGAAATCTGTGTGTGGGAGAGTTGCAAGAGGGTGTTGTTTAGCTCAGTCAGTAGAGCAAAGGCAGCCCAGGGTGTAAATGGTAAATGGACTGTATTTATATTACTATAGTACTTATAAATCCTTTCTAGTCTTCCAACCTTATGCTACATATCTCATTCACCCATTCAGACACATTCATACACTGATGGCATCACTTTGAGGAACTGCTAACCATTCATACGCATTCACCAATGGCACAGCCTTCGGGAGCAATTTAGGGTTCAGTATTTTGCCCAAGGACACTTCGACATGCAGACTGGAGGAGATCGAACCACTGATCATCTGATTAGTGACATTTCCTGTCACTCTTCAAGCTGTCTCTGTCAAATAAAGCTCAATAACGCCAAAGAAATAACTTAAAAAAAAAAAATATTGGACTCTGCCAAACCTGTTGTGGAGAAATTGCTGAAGTCAAAGGTCAATGGTGAGGTCAGGAGTTCAGAAAGTGTTCAGGGGCCTCTGATGTCTGATGCTGTATTATTTATTGACGCTTGGCCAAGGAGAATTAGAGACACTCTCAAAGTTCATCAGAAGTGCCTGAGTCGGTCTCACATTCTGCCCAACTCATCCTGGTGGATCGACTTTAAACCCCAAGATAACAGCACAAATACTACACGCCCAGAATTAGTCACAGAGAATGTCTTTACCCATGGAGGTGTTATTGTCAGCATGTTCTAGTCTGGAGACACAGATGTCTGTTTACGCAGATTGGACCGTCAACAACAAGCTATCTATTATGTCTATGAAGGCAGCAACAGGTCTCTGTGACCCTGGACACCACAGTGTTGAGATAGACTGGCACCTAGTCAAAGACAAACAATTAATACTGCCAAGGACCTTAAGGCCCCCACGTGACCTTGTGTAACCTTAGGACAGAAAATTCCATAACACAACCAATCTACACTTCTTCAAAATGGCAGCCAGTCATTGTGGTCCGTTTTAATCAGGGCGTAGTCTGCAGAGGTTGTGACATTTCATTCACAAGAAGGGAAGTGAAATACAGAAACAGTGTTGCGTAATTGGATACTGCTGGAGAGGAGTATGAGGAGTTTTGATTGGTTGGAGGCGAAGAAAGAGATGTATATAAAGAGCACAGGTGGAAGCCTTTTCATCGAATCATCAGAGTCCATGAAGAAAGTGCTCGCTCTGTCAGGATCTCCAGGTAACACATTTCATTTCTTTGGTACTTTAATTTCTGTGTCCTGCTCTCTGTTACTTCAGTATTTCAGCATACTGTCAGCATTTTTAAAGTTTTTAATGTATGTGGTTAAAATTCACAGTTATCCCAATGATGTATTTCAGGGGTAGTCAATTATGGTTTCAGGAGGTTTGGATTAAAATGTTCACGTTCAGGTTCCGCAGCATCATCATGTTTAAGTTGCATTATAATTTAGTTTACATTACAATTATTTTATATATATTGAAGCAGCATTGTCATTGTATCAACATCTGCACTGTGTGAAGTCAATGACTCAAATCAAACAACAAAAGCTCTGTTAATTTTTACCATTTCAATTCCTTCTCCAACATTATTATCGCTCCTCCACAATTTTAATATGATTCATTTCCAACAGAATAAGAAGTCTATATTTTTTCTGTCTGTTCTAACCAGAATGATGAATCTCTATGTTTTCCTCGTGCTGCTCCCCATGGGGACGTGCGCATCTGGCACCTTTGGTAAGTATGATCTGAGTGTATGCATAACATCAGTCTCATGAATTTCTTTCTATTGTGTAATAATGTACAATGTGTAAATATTAGAAACACAGTGACGTGGATGTAGATCTGGAGTTGTGGTGGAAAGTTACTTTCTGCCAGCATTAGTTGTATTGTGTTGAGTGTTATCATTTGAAACACTGATATCAGCTGAATATTTCACAAATAAACCGTTACAGCTGTTAAATGTATTTCAACTTTGTCATTCACAGAAAATCTGGCTCTGCGTGGAAAAGCGACTCAGTCCGACCGTTATGATCACACATTTGCAGCTGCCTACAATGCCATAGATGGAAACCGTGACTCCAACTTCCACGATGGATCATGCACCCACACAAGTGGAAAGCCCGACCCCTGGTGGAGAGTGGACCTGCTGGACTCCAACAACATCATCACCTCCATCACCATCGTCAACAGAGGAGACTGCTGTCAGGACAGGATCAACGGGCTGAAGATCCACATCGGCGACTCTTTGGAAAACAATGGCTTGAATAACTCATTGTGAGTAAAAAAAAAAGCATCTTCCTCATCATCATCCTCATCTCCCCTCTGCCCCTGTTTAGCCCCGGTTGGCTCCTTGCATCCCGGGGCTGAGTCAGTTAGCCACACTGCTGACCAAGCTAACGACAGTTAGCCGTTTACAACTTATCAATCTTTCCATCAGGACAGTCTGTGAATCATTTCAGTCGTGTAACGTCATTCCCTGTTCATCTCAGAGGCTGTGCTGCTTTCTCTTTCTTTTAGGGTTGGTCAAATTGTTGACCTTCATGGCAACCCAGCCTTCACCAAGACCTTTCTTCCTCATATAAGTGGACGTTATGTGACTTTGTCTCTACCTGGTTCAAATAAGTACCTCACACTCTGTGAAGTGGAAGTCTACGGGTACCGTGCCCCAACTGGTGAGAACTTGAGCTTTTACATAAATAAATGTGAACACTATGCAGAAAGTCTCACTTTATCTAAAGGCAAGACATTATGATAGAAACAATTACATGAATGATAAGAATCGTATTATGAAGGGTGGTTAATCCTGCCTTCTTATAAGAGTCATAGGAGAATTAATAAAACCTACAACATGTCATGGTTTTGTTGTCATGATGACCTCAAAGAGGTCCAGGTCTCAATGCTGATTTTTGTTTCATTGTCAGGAGGGAACTAGGTCCTCCAAGAAACCTCCACACTCACTGTTTGACTTTGGCCTTGCAAACAACACCATCGATGGGAATGATGACCGCAAGTGAACACGGCCCCTGAGTTCCTGAGTCTGTGTGAGGTGGAGGTGTACGGCTCTCGTCTGGATTAGGTCTTGTCTTGTGATATGATGTAGTTACTAGTGGCACAATTTGTGTCCAAAGTCACATCGATTACAATGAAATCATTAATTGAATTAAATCAGCATCAAAAAAAAGTTTTACCTGTCTTTCATGTTCATCTTGATTGGTCTAGATTTATTGGTTTCTCTCACCATTTCTTTGGCATACTTAAGTTAAATACGTAGCACGAAACGTGGGTATATGGCCAGTTGCTTATGTAACAGCCATCATAAGGACACACAATTTAGGTATCAATAGGATATAGAACTCTGTCAATATTAGCCGAGTGTTCCTTCAGCAGTCATGAAGAAAAGGATCTCCAGGTAACACTTTCTATCTATTATCAGATATATATTTAATATATATATATATATAATATATATTATATAGATCATATATATATATATGTCATTTATTCATCAAATGCCTGTGAGATGTACAATCTCATTTTCGCTGGGGTCTTATATTGCCAAAATGCAAAATACCATATCATATGATTTTTTTTTTCTTATTCAGTTGAGTTTATCTTTGAAGAACACCATTTGAACTGGCTTGAATTTTGATTGATTTGATTGTTGATTTAATAGATTGCGAATGCCGATATCTGGAGTTGTATATAGAGCTGGAAGGAGTAATTCGCGTGTCATCACTATTAAGGTGAATTTTGCAGTCAGAAAAGTTTTTGTGGGAAGATCATTGATGATTGATTGAGAATAGTAAAGGGCCCAGGGATGAACCTTGTGGCACGCTTTTAGTCATAACTCTTAAAATAGACTGACAACCTTGGAAGGCAAACCATTGACTTCATGAGGCAAAAAAAAGAGTTGAAAATATAACAAAGAATCAGGAAAAGAACAGTGGGGCATATATTATCCAAAAGAAGATATGATCAACAACATAAAATGCTTTAGTAAGATTCAATAACATATAGCACCCTGTGTGCTTATTGCTTTGATGAGCTGGAAAAAATCCATTAGTAACTTTTAGAAGGGCAGTGGCTGGTCCGAGAAGTTGTGTCGGAAACCAGATTGAGGAGGACGATGGATATGTTTATGGTCATTAGATGTGCGGATAACTCGTTAAAGACATTTTAAATATTTTTGTTATGGTATTAATATTGAGATTCGGTCTATAATTATTAATCGATCAGTGGGTCACCTCACTTTATGAGGCGGCGTCTACCTCTAGCACCTTTCCAAGATAAGGGAACTTTACAATGAGCAGAAAAGTTTGAAACTCCCAGAACGGGGAAATGAAAAACAGTCTGAGGCCTTTTTAAAAAACTTAATCGCCAGACCAGCTTGACCAGCACTTGGCAACAGAGTTGAGATATGCAGCAATCACACACGTCTGACATTCTATTGGTGGCTTGTTTCGAAAAGAAGGAAAACTATCCAACTTGCTCGGAGTTTGGGAGGAAGATAGAGTGGAATAAGAGAGGGAGCTACCAATGTAGAAAAAAGGCGACATAAATGTGATAATGCCTGCTTGCATTGAAGAATGGTTCACTGACACTTTAATCACCCTGATTCTAAGCACAGTTGGGGTTCTGTTGGTTTTTGTTATACTTATTAATTCTCTTCCAAAATTGTTTGGGGTCTTAAATCAGGCGTGCTCAGTATCCTTTGTAGTAATTTGCTTTAGCATTTTCTAGTATGGGTTTGTACATTATCCTTAGCTCTTTATAATTGTTCCACCAGCAGGATCCTTTGTTGTGCGGTGCTTTTTACAATGCGTTGTCTCTCTGTATTGAACAACTGTCATCAGATCCTCTTTAATCCAGGAAGGTGGACGACCCGTGACTTCAATGTTGTCCAGGGGGCATGTTTTATTAATGGTCCAACATTTTCAGCGTAAAAAATAATATTCAGGCATCTTCAACAAAATGGGTTAGTTGAAAATCTCTCCCATTAATGCCTAAACTATCTTGGATAAAGAGTTTCAGGGTTTAATTATTAGACTTTTCTAACTTTAATGAGTTTAAGGTGAGATGGGGTATTTTTACATTTCCAGACACAAAAAAAAACAAAGAGTGGTCACTGAAAGAATTTGCGCAATACCCCAGAATGTAAAAATTCATCATCAGGAATGGAAGAACTAAAATCCAGTTAGCAAAGAGGAAGAACTGGGACCAAACTCGTAGGTTCGCATAATCCAATTGGGTTAAATTTATGATCTATTAAAAAGATTGGCGATCATTGTAAGGAAGAACGATCTAGCCAGATTGGGATGTGGAAATCGGATCACGGGCACAAGTATAATTTTTTTTATCAAGCAATAGGGTGCAGTCTAAAGAATGTAAGAGATGATGGAGACGAAGATATTAGATGGAGTTGAGTATGTATCAAGAACAGGGAACAGCAGGGTTAGGGAGGTTGTAGTGAAAGATAGGGAAATGGGTACCAATTAATTAGTATGTGTGGGGTGTGTCTGGCCGCCAGTAAGTACGTTTGTAATCTATAGCAAAGAGAGGAGAAATGACTAAAAATCGTCGCCAAACATACATAAAACAATACAAGTAGTGGCGCGTCGTGTGCGAATAATGGATATGTGTGTGGAAGACGATTCGAGGTACAGGTATATGCTTGAGACGCTAGCACGAGGTGTCAGAAGTCCCGCCGCTGCATTGAAGCAAAGACGCGCAATACTGTGTCGGTCCTTTACTATGAGATGCAGTGAGCCTCTAGTCAGAGTTTTAAAAGCGTTACACATCGCCGCCTCAGCCAATACATGTTGCTGTCGGGCAAGCACGTGTTCATCAGAAAAGCAAGCGAGTGATTACATCATTCATAGGTATATGAGACTGAGTTGAGGAGTGTGCGTGGGGCGTTGTGCATTAACAAACAGAGTATATATAGAAGGCGCGAAGGCGGCGCGGGGCCTTACTAAGTATCACAAATATGAGATGATGTGCGCAGGGTCCGGATAAGTAAGATACAGGACCGGAGGCGGGGACAGAATCCCGTACGGCTGAAGGAGGGAGACGAGTGCGTGGAGCGAAAAGCAGAGAATAGTGCTAATGGGCCGGTGTGACATGGAAGAGGGACAAGGGGGTCGCGCACCGGGGTCTGTACTAAATTTCATCTGGTATGTGCGGTGCTGTAGGATGATATCGGGGGAAGTAACAAAATATAGCGAGGAGTTGGTTGGGCATGTATAGACTGCTATGAGCAGAGCAAGCAGGCGGGCTATGTATGAAATAGTAGGGGTGGGGTGGTGTGTACGTGGTGGCAGGATCTCGAACCTGCAAGAGGGGATTAGTAGCTACAAGAACACATGGGGTGATCTATGGGTTCAGTGGGAGGGTTGGAGATCCTGTGGGTAAGCGGCGTGTGGGAGGACGCTGGGATAGTGGGCGTTCTGGAACGGTCGGGGCCGTAGAAGCTGTCAATGAAGAAACACCTGGGACTGACAGTGTGAGTGGATATATAACAAAACAAATACACAATAGAGAGAAAAGCACGTATAAGGATGGGGTGTGGGCGAGGGGGGGGGGGGAGGGGGGGCGGGTTGGAAAAAAAAATAAAAGCCGATGTTATAGTGTCGGTGTGAAAAAAAGTGTGCAAGGGGGACTTGAGCCAGGTTGAGGATTCTACTAAACGCCCTGGACCACATGCGAGTGTTGGGTAGGGGACACTGATACAAAAAACGACTCTCCCACAGTTAATTAAGAGGCTAAAGAGAACATGGAATCCTTTTTGGTCAGCTCAGAATCTGGACCGCTGTGTCAAGGTACCCCACGTGTGACTAACACCAGGTTTTATGGAAAGATGGGGTGAGTGCAGCAGACCGGGGGGCTTATCCAGATAACCGGACTGTGGGCCCCTGGGAGGGGTTGAGGACCGGGGTTGAGGAGGCAATCCATTGGGCTTGTGGGTGGAGTGCCAGCCATCTGAGCACTGCCAGCCACCAGTGGAGGGAAAGTTCTGGCGTGTCTCCGGCAGCCGCAGTTTTTGCAGGTCCAGATTATGAAGGAGATGGAGGCAGCAGGCCAGCGGGCGGCATCAGGTGGATGTGCCGGAGATGTCGTCGAGAGCAGGCCGCGTACGGGTGGAGATGCTGAGGCGAGTGGTCAGACGACCCCGCTAAAGTCATCTTTCGGTTTCGGGCAACCAAGTCGGCCCAGGAACGGACTGATGGTAGGCGTCGAGCAGGAGGAGGGCCGCGGACAGGTGGCGGGATCCCAACGCAAACTGTGGTCATGGAGGGTTGTGAGCAGAGAGGCCAACTTTTTAGCAGTTCATCGGAGGCCGTTGGATGTCATCCTTAAGGGTCAGCGATTTTGTTTATATATTGCTGCGAAACAGCGAAGTCCGCGAAAGGTGAACGCGTTTAGCGAGGGGATCAAGTGTGAATATATTCTCCTTCTCTCCTCCTCGCTCGCTCTCTCTCTCGTCCTCTGCGTCTCGACGTCGATCGAGCGTCGCTTAGAATCATTAGCATCTATCTATCTGATCTATCTATCTATCTATTATCTACCTATCTATCTAATCACATGATACTATAGATAGATATATACTATATAATATTATATATAAACATAGCACACGATAATCAAAAATAAGTTAAATGTAAACGTTGCTCTTTTTTTATTCAGAAAAAGCCCTCATGTCTCATCTAATTCAGGATCTGGTTATTAATAGACACAGTTAAATGTTTAAATATTAATATTTCAAATATTTATCATCAGTACACAGTGTTACACACCTTAGTAGCTTCACCACCCAGCATTAGAAAATACATACGTGGTTTGGTGCTTACTAGGAGGTTAAACATTTCATAATCCAATTTAAAAGTTAATATGTTGTTTTGGTCCCTGTTTGTTTCCCCAGTAATTAGTGTGTGTGAATGGGTTTAATAAGAGACATTAACTGAAAGAAACTTATAGAAAACACTTTATGAGTTCAGCTCCATTCTTGTTTAGTTTGACGGGCCGATCTGCCACTCAATATGGGCGGACGCGTTAACGTATCGCAGCAACGGAACCAACACTGCTCAATGATGGCGTCTATGTATATATGTTTCTTGTATTAGATGTCTATTGTATATATGTCTTGTATATATTGTCCTGTGTATATTCTATGGGCTCAAACAAGCCGCCTGTTCTAGTAGAAATTCACGCCTCAGTACAGTTTCATGAATGGGGGAAATTAGGACTATAGAGACCAAAACTGTTTTGTTTATACCAGCTGTAACATGTTTATTTCTGCTGTGAATATGGACATGTTACACTTAGGAGACTGACTTCACTTTCTGGAGCCAGCCTCAAGTTGGACGTTGAGGACACTGTAACCCTTTACCTATGTGCCGCGCACAGGAAAGGGTTTGATCTATCGACACCAGTATGTCGCTCACATCAAAGGTGAGTCTAAATCATTCAACTGCTAGATTGTCAACAAGGAGGTTTTGTAAGTCGATTGTGTTGCAACTTGTGTGCTTAGATCTTGAGAGAACGAAGATCAGGCTTTGCAAAATAATATATATTCTTTATTCATCAAAGCCCTTGAGATGTACCATCTCATTTTCGATGGGGTCCTTATTGCCAAAAGTGCAAAATACCATAGTATATGATTTTTTCTTATTCAGTTGTAGTTTATTTGAAGAGAACCAATTTTGAACTGAGTTGAAATTTGATTGATTTGATTTGATTTAATAGATTGAGTGACGAATCTGAGTGATATCAGAGCTGGAGGAGTATATTACGGTGTCATCAGCATATAAGTGAATTTTGCAGTCAGAACAAGTTTGTGGAAGATCATTGATGATGATTGAGAATAGTAAAGGGCCCAGGGATGAACCTTGTGGCACGCCTTTAGCAATAATCTTAAAATAAGACTGACAACCTTGGAAGGAAACACATTGACTTCTATGATGCAAAAAAAGAGTTGAAAAATAACAAAGAATCAGGAGAAAGAACAGTGGCATATAATTTATCCAAAAGAAGATAGTGATCAACCAAATCAAATGCTTTAGTAAGATCAATAAATATAGCACCTGTGTGCTTATTGCTATTGATAGCTGAAAATATATCATTAGTAACTTTTAGAAGGGCAGTGGTGGTCGAGAAGTGTGGTCGGAAACCAGATTGATGAGGAGATGATATGTTATGGTCATTAAGATGTGCGGATAACTCGTTAAAGATCAATTTTTCAAATATTT
>NC_040028.1:0-23675 GCF_000972845.2 Larimichthys crocea
GTCTGCAATGCAAAGCAAACAAAGGTGTCACCGGAAATACCCTGCATGCGGAACAACAGCAAACTCCGCTCGATCGATTCTTTACTTTAAGTTGCACTCTTGTTTGCAGTGGTGCGGTTTCGGCAAAGAGGAAACAGTCAGGTTGCCGGAGTCACCGCTCCCATAGACATATATACATAGACGCCAGCGGGTTGGTCGTTGGTCGCGATACGTAAACGGCGCCGCCATATTGGTTCGGGCAAATCTGCCCGTAAACTAATACAAGGAAATGGACTGAACTTCATAAAGCGCCTTTCTACAAAGTTCTTTAAGTTAATGTCTCTTATACACCCATTCACACACACACTAATATATCTGGGAAACAAACAGGCACCAAAAACAACGTATGTAACTTTTAAAGTGATGATTATAAATGTTGACATGAGGCTTTCTGAATAAAGAGCACTAACGTGTACATACATACACATACACACACACACACACACACACACACACACACACACACACATATATATATATATATGTGTGTGTGTGTGTGTGTGTGTGTGTGTGTGTGTGTGTGTGCTCTTTATTCAGAAAACCCTCATGTCACATCTACATTTCAGGATCTGGTTATTATAGACACAGATTAAATGTTAAATATAAATATTTCAATATTTATCATCACAGTAACAGTGTTACACACATTAGTAGCTGTAAACACTCAGCATTAGAAAAATACATACGTTGGTTTGGTGCTTACATAAGGAGTAAACATTTATAATCATCACTTTAAAAGTTACATACGTTGTTTTTGGTGCCTGTTTGTTTCCCAGATATATTAGTGTGTGTGTGAATGGGTGTATAAGAGACATTAACTTAAAGAACTTTGTAGAAAGGCGCTTTATGAAGTTCAGTCCATTTCCTTGTATTAGTTTACGGGCAGATCTGCCACATCCAATATGGCGGCGCCGTTTACGTACGATTCAGCGCTCAATGCGGCGTCTATGTATATATGTCTATGACCGCTCCTTTATCAGTACAGCGCAGGCACACTTTTCTCCCCCTCCCCCCTCTTGTGTTTAGATGTTGCACCGTCACGTGAGTCACGTCACGTGACTCCGACGCGCAAAGCAAACAAACAGGGAAGTTGCCGGCTCATGTTCATCAGCACACGCAGTGCGTGCCTACAACAGAAGAATGGCAGAGAGGAAGAGGAGCTCCGTGTGGCTGTGTTTTCAAGCCGAAAACGAGACAACAGCAAAATGTGGGATTTGTAAAAAGCTGGTCAGGTTAGTGGAAACCAATTACCAATTTATATAAACATATAAAAAAACATCCAAAAGAAAACCTGGAGCTACAAGAACGGAGAGAGTACTTTCTCAAAGGTACTTGTTTTTTTTTATTTGTTTACTGTTTTGCGAGCACTTTTTATTTAAGATTTTTCTGACAAAAATGTGATAATAAAGTATTTTCTATTTAATTATAAACTTTGTCCTAATTCTGTCCTGGGTTTTAACTGTTTAATAATAAAAAAGTAAACATCACAAAAAACACTTAAGGTCATGAAAATGATTTGAGATTTAGCAGTTCAATGACGCATCCACCTTTTTTATTGAAAAGTATCGGTATCGGCGATACTGGCCCGTATTTACTTCGTATCAGATCGATACTAAAATATGCAGTATCGCACACCACTAACTCACACATAATCCGTTTGTGATGCACTGGTGCGTCTCCGCCGGCCACCGAGCGTCACGAGAAAGCACGAGATCTCGCGAATTTACGCGTAATCGGCGATATTGCTGTAGTCTCTTTGACTCCTGCAGTGGCATTCCACACCGCATCATGTTTCCTGCTCTGCACCAGCTCCATCAGCACCAGCTCCAGCAGCAGCAGCTCTATCCTTTCTTGCAGGGTAACGGTAAACCACACCTTGATTAATTGAGTCATTACTATCAGATCCACTTCTTGATGACATGCTTGGAGCATGGTAGGCATTTCCTTCAGCTAAGTGTTCACCTTCTGCAGATGTGGTAGGTGGCCACTGTTGACCTGAAAGGATAAAACTTATTGATAAATCTAAATAAATGAAAATAAAATTTATCATGATTTATGTGACCAAAAGCTTTCCACATATCAATAAAACAAAGATTGGAGTTGTTGTATTTATCTAAAATTTCTTTTAAGCCTTTTCAGGAGGAATTGCTATCTGTCTGTAATTCTTCATGCTACTTAACATATATATATATATATATATATATATATTGGCTCTTATTAGTCTTTGTCATTTTCTGAGGTGTTTTTCTTGCTGCCAGTTAACAGTTTTGCTTCTTGTTCAGCAGTAGCAGCAACTGCATCGTCCTGATCAGTCGTATTGTCTGCAGCACCATCCCTCTCCTCAGCTTTCGTATTTGTATCCTCAGACAGGTTTTCATTTCCATTTGGAGGTTTTTTATCTGGAATTGAACAGAAAACGTGCAAGTTAAATATATCAGAGCTATCTTAGCAGAAACATTAAAATAACAGCTGAAAGTGTTCAGAAATGACGTAGCCACCCATGCTTTGTTGTATATTTTCATTATTGAGATTTTTTTTTTTTTTTTTTTGAGGAATCGATACCAAATGGAGTGTAGTGTGAGTATTTATACTTTGGCCCACTATATATATATATTTGATGGGAAGGATGTTTTGTATTTATTTAAAGCTCAAACATCGATCAGGAAGTCATTACAACTTTTGTGTCTGCAACTTTCTGGCCAGTGAGTCAGATCTCATAGAATTCTCATTGTTTTTGATAAATGAGCATTTCTAGCATTAGCGCTGAACTCTTCCTGACTCTACCCAAGCTTTAAATGCTCTTCTAGCTGTGGCATGAAGCTCTGCCACATACTCATTCCAACCTGGTTTTATATGTCTTAGGCTGAAGTTTATAAAAAGATTAACTGGAGATGTGAGGTGACTGCACAATAGACTCATATTAAACACATAGATCATTCCTACAATTCATATTATAACATCTATCATCAATTTCCCAGCAAGTTGTCAGTCTGGGCAGTATATGTCTTAACATCTCCCTACATTAAATTAGACAGCTCCAATTTTATAAAGTTATTTGCCATGGTCCTGAACATAGTTTGCCAGGCTTCACTGATGTAAGTTTTACTATCATCAGACCTAAGCACCTTGCTTGAGAGAATTAAACCACCATCAGAACAGAAATGCATGAGGTGACTGGCGAACAGAGTTCATATTAGAAATATCATTCATGTTTCCTACAATGAAAATACAAGTAGAGGTATTATCTTGAATAAAGGAGCTCTCATATGATATATATATTCAAGATCATAAACAACAATACAGAGTAAACTAAGTTCACTCACCTGTTCTATGGGAATATAAAATTAATAAACTGATGGTGAAGAGGATGACAATGCAAAAAATTGCAAAAAAAATCACTATCCAAGTAAACCACTGCTGGTCCTCACCTGTAAATTAGAGGAAAAAACAAAGTAATACATTTTGATACTAATCATGTTTCAAACACATTAATTTTTGCTTGGTATGTAACACACAAACCTTCAGTCAATCAACTAAAACAGATTTTTATTCAGTTAAAGCAACTTTTATTGTCGTCTATTAATAATGAATCATGCAAGTTATGTAATATTCATTTTGAAGTTCTCAGTAACTAAGGCCCCGTTTACACGTACACGGGTATTTTTAAAAACTGAGAAATTTCCCTTTGTTTGTACTAGGGATACCAAATTATCGATTAATTCATTAATCGTTAATTGATTGACCTTATTGATCGATTAACGATTAACTGATAAGCGGCTTTTTTTCCTGAGAACATACATTTCTCACGGTGTCTTTAACATAAAGCAAACTATTGGTTATATACTGAATAAAAAATGCATGTTCTATTCCTCAACTAATGTTTTATTGTACCAGTTGGGATACGGTACAGATATGGCATTTAACCAAAGTAAATTCTGCACAGAAAATTGAAATACATAAAAAAAATAATTGTGCACTGGCTCTCCGGTTGCATGTGAAACATTAAGCAACATAAAATATTTTTTAAAGCTATACAATATGGGCTTAGCCTACACAGTATTAAGCCTACATATCATTATCTGGTAAAGTACTTAGATGAAAAACGTGAAACGTTAGCAGCACCACTTATAATCTCCCTTGTTCTGAGAAAGGTCACAGTAAGATCACCTGGAAACTTACAGTAACATGTAGTACTGAACACAGCTTCAATCATCTCTGAGGAAGGTGACAGTAAAATTAGAGGGCCTCTATTAAACAATGTCCTGCAGAAATGTTGAGAGTGACGAGTGAGCTGAGCATGTTTATTTACACACAAGAGCAGATAGCAGTGACGCGCTAGCAATCAGCATGTATTTAATTCTTAGTGGCTAATGCTAATTGCTAGCACGTCAGCACGGCTGCAGGTTTTGAAGGTGTTATCTTAGTGAACTCGTAGAGCTGCTGAACTTAAACGTAGCACCGCAGAGTTTACACTGAGCGTCTTTGTCATCATTACTTAGTTTGAAATGCTCCATACGACCTGCTAGTTGTCAGAGGAGGGGGAGAGGGACGTGTTGTTGTTGTCATGAGCACTGTTGTGGGTAATTTGCTGAATTAACCTTTTTCGGTGTAAACCGTAACGGTGTTCAGTAACAGTTTTTTTTCCAAAAAAGTAATCCGTTTGCTTTAACATTTTCTCCGGATAAGAAAAGAAAATTTCAGACGGCACCTGGCTGTTTTGTTCTCAGGACAGTACTGTGTACACCTGCGATGTGCCAGCGGAGGTTGCAGCGCTGTGATGAGCGCGTCCTGTTGCCATGGAGTCTGTTCTTACTCCTAAGAGAAAAATCGACTGTCGGTACAGACGTTGTTGGAAAATTTCTTTCTGCTATGTTTTCATCACTACTTTGAAGAGTTTAAATGTAAATGGAAGGATGGTGAAGGTGAATTTAGGCCTTGACACTTGGAATAGTATTTTTCATAGTTCGGCCTGTTAGTCTATTTGTGTTTGCCTTGTGTTGCCACTGAGGCGTTTTATTGTTGGTGTTATTATGTTTGTTTTGACATAAGGCCGCTGTTAAAAATTTCTGTGTTAGATCTTGACTGGTCCGTTCATTTCTTTCTAAATGGATTTGAATCTGTGGACCTGTTCCCGTCAGATTGTGTTCTGAAATTAACTTTCAGACTGAATTCGGGTTAAATAAAAAATCAGGAGTTTACCTCGGTTCTGACTGATCCAAAAAATAAATGAATAAATAAAAAACGCTATGGTGGGGCAATTTTTGCTGACTGTCGTTCCTGTTATTGTTTATCCGCAGAGTTAGTTTGTTGGATGACGTATGTTATTCATTGTCGGGACGTTTAAAGCAGCTGTGTGGTCTGTTGTCAGTAAGATGGCAGCATGTGCGAGGCGCGGCAAGCGGCTTTTAATTTTGGTAATGAGACTTCGTAAACAGGCGTTACTTTTATTCACAGGTAACGCTGTAACGTAACGGATTACTTTTAATTGAACGGTTATGTTGTAACCGAACACTTTCCAAAAAGTAACTAACCCACACTGGTCTGATCATTTAGCACGGAACAAAGGGAAACAGGGGAAAGATGTGTAGTATGTGTATGTTGTGTGCTGGTGCTGTTGTGTGCCCATCAGTGTGTGTGGAGTTAGATGAGAAGAATGATACACTGTGATACATTCAGAGATATTGTACAGTAGTAAATATAATTACAGGCGACAGCCAGCAGCCAGTTAAGTTTTGTTTAATATAGCCAGGTCAGTGAAGCATGTGAGCGTGTCCAGTGTAAATGAAACCGAAACTCTTGCACATTGTGTCTGTCTGTCTGTCTGTCTTCAAATCAAGACCACTTCCCAGAAATGACGTCCAGACAAAACAACAAGAATGTTCCTGTAGTTCCTGTAATCTTACCACATAGAAGTAATCAGCACATCTGTAGAAACATGTCTGCAATGCAAAGCAAACAAAGTGTCATCAGCAAAGTACCCTGCATGCGGAACTGCCCCAAAAACGGCTCGTTGCTGGAACAACAGCATACTCCGCTCGATCATATATATTACTTTAAGTTGGCCAGGTCTTGTTTGCAATGGTGGTTTCTGCAAAGAGGAAACAGTCAGTTGCCGGAGTCACCGCTCCTTTGATTAGTACAGAGCAGGCAATTTCCCCTCTCCCTCTTGTGTTGTGAGAGGTTGCCCTCCGACGGCCAAAGCAAACAAAACAGGAAGTTGCCGCTCATGTTATCAGCACACGCAGTGCGTGCCTACAACAGAGGAATGGCAAGAGAACGAGGACGCCGAAAACAGACAACAGAAATTGTGGGATTTGTAAAAAGCTGGTCCAGGTATAGTGGAAACCAATTACAATTTATATAAACATAAAACAACCATCCAAAAGAAAACCTGAAGCTACAAAAATGATGAGAGGACTTTTCAAAGTATTGTTTTTTTTTATTTGTACTGTTTTGCGAGCACTTTTTATTTAAGAAAGAAAAATGTGATAATAACGCATTTTCTATTTAATTATAAACTTTGTCCTAATTCTGCTCTGGGTTTTAATAACTGTTTAATAATAAAAAGTAAACATCACAAAAAACTATTAAGGTCATGAAAATTAAATTTGAGATTTAGCATTTCAATGACGCACCAACCTTTTTGTGAAAAGTATCGGTTACGGCGATACTGGCCCGTATTTATACTCGTATCGGATCGATACTAAAAATAGCATATCGCACACCACTAACTCACACATAATCCGTTGTGAGCGCACGGGTGCGTCTCGCCGGCCACCAGCGTCACGAGAAAGCACGAGATCTCGCGAATTCACGCAATAATCGCGATATGCTGTAGTCTCTTTGACTCCGCAGTGGCATTTCCACACCGCTCGTTTCCTGCTCTGCACCAGCTCCATCAGCCCATGCAGCAGCAGCTCAATCCCTTCTTGGCAGGGGAACGGTACCACACCTTGATTAATTGAGTCATTACTACAGATCCACTTCTTGGATGACATGCTTGGAGCAGGTGGAGCCATTCTTCAGCTAAAGTGTTCAACCTTCTACAGATTTGGTAAGTTGGCCGCTTTTGACCTAAAGATAAACTGATGAATAAACTAATATTGAAATACATGTCTACCCAAACCTTCAGTCAATCAACTAAAACTGATTTTTATTAAGTTAAAGCAACTTTTATTGTCGTCTATTAAAAAAGAATCATACAAGTTATATAATATTCATTTTGAAGTTCTCAGTAACTAAGTGTGACTTCAGCTAAGAGTAGTGCCATGCTTTGATTCATTTCTCTGAATGAGGAGCTGCTCTCACCAGGATCATCGATCTTTGCAGTTCTCTTTATGATCTCATGGGAGTGAGGGTTGGTGATGATGCAGGTTACAGACTGCAACTCCTTCACACTGACACAGCTTGTGACAGAGAAGGTCTTCTCTGTTGGATCTCGCTGCAGAGACGTCTCAGCATCCTGAAGGTCCAGCTGTGCAGCGTTGGATTTCTTTAGCCCTGTCCATGACACTTTAGGTTCAGGGTATCCTCCATGTGCCGTGCAGGTTGCACTGTTGTTGTTGTTGTTAATGGTCAGAAGATGATCTTTGTAGGGAGCTGTGAGGGTGTGACAGAAAGAACAACTGCTGACACACAAGAGACATTTACAGCACTTTGACATGAGGAGTCTACTGTACTTACATGAAACCTGCAGTGTGGATTTGCACCTTTGTTCAGGCGGTTTAATGAGTTTTTTCTGTTCATCATAGAAACTAACATAGACCCAGAATGTTTTCAGGTCATCTTCAACAGCAACATTGTCAAGTCTAATGGAAATATTTCCAGAACTGAACTCAGATTTGAAGACTTGGCATCTGTTCATGTATTCGTCAGCCCCTGGCAGTGTTTGCCCTTTGGGATCCCAGTGGAACAAAATGTTGCTGGACTGGTCCTCCTGCCAGTAAAACCATCTGGGAGGTACTGGTAAAGAACAGGGGATCAGGACGGAGTGTCCAAGAGTGGCATTGAGACGCTGAGGAGTCTGACCCGTGATGGATGCTAGAAAAGAAAACATATTAGTCAGCAGAAAGAGAATTGATAGGTCCTACGTCTGATTCTTTAAAAGAGAAGAGAGAATTTCAGTGTCTTCATACAGAACCAGGTTTCAAAACTGTCACCTGAACAGAAACTCTGACCCAGGCTTTGAAACATTTGAGAAACACCACTGTACAATAGCTAGTGGACTGAGTGTTTGCAACAAACATGTTATATACAAATAAAAAAATAGAAGAAACAGAAACGAGAAAACAAAAACAGAAGAAAGGGACATAGTGGCCAAAGTTAAATGCTTTGTTGTAGTTTTTTGTTCCTTCCATTTTGGAAAATCCAGATTAACCATAGAAAGTCCGTTCAGAAAAAAAACACAAAAAACAAACAAACACATGAAATCCAATTTTTGCATGTTGGATCCAAATTACATGCGGAGGTGGTTCGAGATGTGATTCGACCTGGACCATTTTTCAGTCCAGATGCTCTGGCCGCTCATATTGGATTTCAAAGTCTCTTTGAGTCACAAACCCAGAGAACAGTCCGTGGACAGACACAAAATAAATGCTTCTGTTCAGACAAAACTGTTTCTGCATTGGAGAACTGTGTGTGCCAGCCTATTTTATAGTCACAGCCCCTCCCACTAGGCCTAATACATTTCTAAAAAAAAAAAAACAACATAAACATGTTTTTCTCATTATAACATCAGTTATCAATAAAAACATATTATTTATTATTCCACGTCACATGACTAATAACAGCCTGTATGTGTGCTGGCCACAGTCAGTGACGGAACTGCTCAGTCAAATCAAATCAAATCAAATCAATTTTATTTGTATAGCCCAAAGTCACAAAGTACATTTGCCTCAGAGGGATTTACAATGCTAAGAGTTAGGTGAGAAGAATGATAACACTGTGATACAATTAGAGATATTTGTACAGCGGCCAGTTAAGCCAGTTAAGTTTTGTTTAATATAGCCAGGTCAGTGAAGCATGTGAGAGCTTGTCCAGTGGAGAGTTAAATAGAAACCACTTTGCACATTGTCTCTGTCTGTCTGTCTGTCTGTCTGTCTGTCTGTCTGTCTGTCTGTCTGTCTGTCTGTCTTCAAATCAAGACCACTTCCCAGAAATGACGTCAAGACAAAACACAACATCACGATAATTTATGCAGCTTTGTTGCAACTGTATTCTGTGCAGTCAAGAATGTTCCTGTAGTTCCTGTAATCTTACCACATAGAAGTAAAATCAGCACATCTGTAGAAATCATGTCTGCAATGCAAAGCAAACAAAAGAGTGTGTTGTGACACAGTAGTCATGTTGAACAACATGAACAGGTTCATCTCTGTTTTACTCTGTCTGTGTGTGTTTACAGCAGTTCCACAGTTTCTACAAAACATGCAAGTGCAAAATAGAAAAACAATGATTAGGTATTAACTAATATTTCAAGAGTCCTGATCACACCATTAATGCAAAAATATTAAACCTAAACTAAACCTTAATTGGGATAACTCATAATAATTCATTATTAGTGTGACTGTGTGGAAATGAAAGACACTTACCAAACTGTGTCCTGAGCAGAGCAGGTCCTGCTCCTGTCAAGTTCACCTCTGAATGCTGTAAACAAAAGACAGGCGTCAAGTACAGGGCAGTAGTCCCTGGTTATATAATTAATTGCAGGTAGTGCAAGTAGGACATAGACGAGAGTGTTTGCTGTTCAAGTTGAATGAGAACTTTTCCCAGTAGGTTTTGCACGCTCGCATGTCTGGAAGTTGTTGGTTTATTTGTTGAGATGGTAGAAGTAATGAAATAAAAGTTAGAGGCTGATTTAATAAATATTGTTCTTTCATCAAATCACACCGACTCATATGTAATGTTACATCATGGAGTTGTAGTTGTTAGTTAGATAGTTGGCAGCTCTGAATACCTCTGTATTTAAATATGAAAATTTGTGATTTGCCTTTTTCCTGTTATTGGTACCACTTCATTTTCACGTCATTTTCATAGCTCAAATTCATAAATGATTTACAAATGCTGACTGGCTACATTTGTCATTTTTCCTAGAACCTGAGAGTTTATTTTTAACCACACAAATGATTACTATGTATGGAGTTGAAAGCAGATGTAGCCTACCTGATGAGCCGGTAAGCGGTCTTTAGACTTCCTTTATGGATAAAAGACAAGTTAGCACTGGTGTTTGAATGTGTGTTAGTGAATCGAGGCATAGCAGGAAGTGCCATATACAGCCAGCAAGGGTTGGGCTATTGGGACAAACAATGTCATTGGTGTTGTTCACATTCATGGTGTTTGTCACTTCTGTTTGTCTTTTCTGTGTTCCTTGAAATAAGGAAGCAGGACTTATACTATGGCACGACTCGCATGTAAATCCAAGCATACAAAATATTTGAGTCATCACCTTTTAAATGTTTCATACTTTTCTGGACTCTGTGGTTTTTAGAACTGATAAGTGATCTTTAAATTCACTTACCGTAGTCTCCTAAGTGATTTCCCAAGCCTTGTTGAGAAGTGAAGGTCACGTGTCATGATGTCAGACGGAGGCTCATTTGGCAGTCTGAAAAATCCCATTTTAGGTGGCAATCCAAGATATGTGGCTTGTGAAAAATTAGTCCAGTATTTAGTTCACTGACTGTTCTGCATTATCTGTGCTCATGTAGCTAGGGTGCAGTCCCTTTGCCCCTATGCATTCCTGTATTTTTGCCTTGCGGGCTGTCTATTCCTGTGTGTACATGTAACACAGGTAACTAACAACGCAGTATATAACCCTGGCTCATTCATCCAGACTTCAGTCACCTTTGTGATACTGTGATCCTCCCAGCATCACAGTTTTTCCTGACTCGAACTGAGGGTCGAAGGACAGAGGGTGTCCCTCCCTGTACAGATTGTAAAGCCCTCTGAGGCAAATGTACTTTGTGACTTTGGGCTATACAAATAAGATTTGATTTGATTTGATTTGATCATCCAGCCTATTGCTGCATCCAGCCAGTAAACACACACAGACCAGGAGACCGAAATCAGTCAAAAAGGTTAAAAAGAGTTTATTATCGTAATGGTTGTGTACTGATGGTTTTCTGGATCAGCGGTTTCAATAAAGAGATGAAGCCAGAATCTGAAGTTCAAGTGCACTTTAATGCCAGCTCGGTTTCATTCCCATATGCTGCAGAATGAACAAAGACTAAGTTCCTTATGACTCCTTATTAGGGGTGCAACAATACATGTATCTGTATTGAACCGTTTGATACAGTGGTCTAACTGGTAATTTCTAAACTAAACTACAAGTTAAAAAAGGCATGGAAATTTCTCTTTTTTGTATCGAAAAAATACCGAATTGTGACTGTTACGGGTATTTTTAAAGAAAAACCCTTGAATAAGGAAGACTGGATTCAAAGTATCAAAGTTTAAGTTGAATTTATTATTCTTGTACTAGGGATGTAAACGGTTAATCGACTATCGGTTAATCGTCGAAAAGAATTTAATCGTTTAAATTAATCGGGTTAACTGAATCTAGGGCCATTTTCCACAGGAGTTTTTTTCAGTGAAATGTCATGGTGTTGCCATTTGAAGGTGCCACACCGAACGTACCTGAACGTAACGCGGCGACAGACCCGGCACACAAACATGAGGCGGTCCAAACGGAGTATGGAGCATTTCAAACTAAGTAATGATGACAAAGACGCTCAGTGTAAACTCTGTGGTACTACGTTTAAGTTCAGCAGCTCTACGAGTTCGCTAAGATACCACCTTCAAAACCTGCATGCAGCTTTGTTGACGTGCTAATTGCTAGCGCGTCATCACTATCTGCTCCTGTGTCTAAATAAACGCTCAGCTCACTCGTCACTGTCAGAATTTCTGCGGGAAATTGTTTAATAGAGGCCCTCTAATTTTACTGTCACCTTCCTCAGGGATGATTGAAGCTATGTTCAGTACTACATGTTGCTGTAAGTTTCCAGGGCTAGTAATCTTTCTCAGAACAAGGGAGATTATAAGTGCTGCTGCTAATGTTTCAAGTTTTTCAACTAAGTACTTTACCAGATAATTATATGTAGGCTTAATATTGTGTAGGCTAAGGCCATATTGTATAGCTTTAAAAAATATGTTATGTTGCTTAATGTTTCACATGCAACAGGTGAGCCAGTGCACAATTATTTTTTTTATGTATTTCAATTTTCTGTGCAGAATTTATTTTGGTTAAATGCCATATCTGTACCGTATCCCAACTGGTACAATAAAACATTAGTTGAGGAATATAACATGCATTTTTTATTCAGTATATAAGCAATATTTTGCTTTATGTTAAAAACACCATGAGAAATGTATGTTCTCAGGCAAAAAGCCACTTATCAGTTAATCGTTAATCGATCGATAAGGTGAATCAACTAACGATTAATGAATTAATCGATAATTTGCATCCCTATCTTGTACAAAAAGGAGCGTTTAACAGTGCAACACACAAAAGGGGTTGGTTCTTGAACATTTTTTAAAAATGGGCTGTCTCGGACACCTCCCACCTGATACAGATAATATCATAACATGCCTTTTTGGTTTTCTGCTCATTAATGAACATTATGTATCAACATGACACTTCTCAGGCCTGTTTCTCACGTCTTTGTCTCTCCTTGAACTCCTGATATTTCTCCCTGCCATCCTCAGCAAAACACAGACCAAATAAGGGAAGTGCACGAGACATGCAAAAACAGGAAACACATTATATGAGTTCAAACATCTGAACCCCAGTATAAATCCTAATTTTTATAACAGTGACTGTACGGTTTTATTGAACTAACTACTTTAGTTTAATAACTCCCACCGTAAAGGGTGTTTGAACTGGTGAAACAGTGTCACACTCAGGCTCGGACATCAGCTTACTGTTTCTTCATGGTTTATTTGCAGAAGCATTCACTATTACAAATACTAATGCTAACACCTAAACAATAACGTGCCGTCCGTCAGGTAAACAACTGCAACGACACAGAGATAAACAAAATTACAACATGAATAACCTGGACGTATTATTAACTGTACATTTTGCATATATGAACATATGTATGGTGTTTAACACACACTACAATAATCTTTTTGAACATTCTTTATTTAAAATTATGCATATAAAGAACAACACAAAACATTACACTAAAAACACAACACAGCAACCCGGGAACAATTAGTGTCTCAGCAAACCTACAATCCCAAATCAAGACAAACTACACAGATGGACATCCCGCTACAAATTATTTTACACACATTGTAACTCACCAGCTCAGCTTCACCAGTTAAAACAATACTCATACTAAAGTAGAGCCGGCAGGTATCTACATATGCCCAACTACAATACAGGTGGCACTGCTACCACGAGAGGTCCCTATAAAATCACAACACGTAATAAAACAGTAAACAAGTCTGAATAAACATGAGAGCCAAACCGTAGATTTTGGAGTTTGGATAGACAGGTGGCAGGTGAACATACAGGTCAACAGGGTGATCCTTGGAGGTGAGAACACAAACTGGGAACAACATGAGACAAGAGGAGAGGGGAAAACAGTTTCCTAACGCCAGCTGGTCTTTGGATTCAGTCCTCATTCCTCGTCGGCTTAGGCGAAACCTCAACTAAGCATTCACCCACTACTGTACCACTGTGGAAATAAAGTCACTTCAGTAAACAGGCCACCTCAGCTCCACACACTTTGCCCATTTTTGAAATTATTAAGGAGCTAGCGGACAACCAAAGCCACCACACTGAGCTTTACAATGGCTACACAGACTACATCTATGCTTTATACAGTCTATTACAGTACCACATGATTTCATATGTGTTGTCATACTTTTGATGTCTTCAGTGTTAATCAACAATGCATACAATAATAAATAAAAGTGGGCTCTTTGAGATCAACACACTGTACAGTCGAAGTAAACAGAGTAAGAGACACACAACAGAAGATCCACGTGAAGTGTTACCATGGTTAGCAAATGATTTATGTAAATCGTACAATCATACGTTTCACAATCACAAGAATGATTTAATAATAATGACAACATCCTATGGTTGGTCCATTCAAAAACCTCTGAATGAATCATTGGGTGATGTCGTCTTTGTGTGGTAGTTCTTTACCTCCTGTTTTTCACTCGCTACCTGCTTCAGCTCGGATGTCCGTTTTCATTCATACTGCTGTCTGTTATTTGTCCTTCCCATTTTCTGAGCTGCTTGCTCCACCTGCATTTGAATTAAACTGTGTTTCCTACTCTGCAGCAACTCCATCAGCAGCACCAGCTCTACCCCTTCTGGCAGGGGAACGGTGGACCACAGCTTGATTAATTGAGTCATTACTATCAGATCCACTTCTTGATGACATGCTTGGAGCATGGTAGGCAATTCCTTCAGCTAAGTGTTCACCTTCTGCAGATGGGGCAGGTGGCCGCTGTTGACCTGAAAGAATAAAACTTATTGAATAAATCTAATGAATGAAAATAAAATTTCTCATGATTTATGTGACCAGAAGCTTTCCACATATCAATAAAACAAAGATTGGAGTTCTGACTATTTATCTAAAATTTATTTTAAAGGAAATATCTACATGTCAGCACCATGTTACGTTGAAAACCAAACTGATTGTCAGTAGTAATATATTTTTCTAGCCTTTTCAGAAGCTCTTCTAGCTGTGGCATGAAGCTCTGCCACATACTCATTCTAACCTGGTTTTATATGTCTTAGGCTGAAGTTTATAAAAAGATTAACTGGAGATGTGAGGTGACTGCACCGTAGACTCATATAAAACACATAGATCATTCCCACAATTCATATTATAACATCTTTATAACATCCTTGGGCAATTCACAATTTCCCAGCAAGTTGTAAGTTTTACTATCATCAGACCTAAGCACCTTGCTTGAGAGAATTAAACCACCATCAGAACAGAAATGCATGAAGTGACTGGCGAACAGAGTTCCTTTTAGAAATATCATTCATGTTTCTTACAATGAAAATACAAGTAGTGGCATTATCTTGAATAAAGGAGCTAACAAATGCAGGTCTATATCCAGCCAAACACTCATATATCATCCAAGACAAACACTTGCTACCCACAGTAAAATTTGGTGGCGGTTCCATCATGCTGTGGGGCTGTGTGGCCAGTGCAGGTACTGGCAATCTTGTAAGAGTTGAAGGTCGCATGGATTCCAGTCAGTATCAGCAGAACAGAACAGTAGAACAATGTTCAAGAATCAGTGACAAAGTTGAAGTTGCGCCGGGGCTGGATACTTCAACAAGACAACGACCCCAAACACTGCTCAAACTTTACAAAGGCATTCATGCAGAGGAACAACTACAACGTTCTGGAATGGCCATCTCAGTCCCCAGACCTGAACATTATTGAACATCTGTGGTGTGATTTAAAGCGGGCTGTCCATGCTCTAAAGCCATCAAACCTGAGACCCCACCTGTATTGACCTTATCATCGTCTGATCAGGTCTCACATTTGTAGCAGAACAAGAGACGGCCTCATTGTCCTCATCCTTCCACTGCCGTGAGAAATCCAGCTGTTCCCCTTCTAACTGCTTTTTTTTTTTTTTAAACATAGATAGATCTAGTGAGGTGAGTGACTTTGAGGGCGTTTGCGAGGGTCTCAGCGTCCACTGTCGGGCAGGCGCCTAAGTTGAGCAGCGAGACGGGTTGAGAGCCCTGGGAAGTTCAAGTCTGTCTCTAACGCTTGCCTCGATAGACCGGGGCTCTCGTCCTCCTCCTCGTCGTGGTCTTCGTTGCAGGCGAGGGGCGCCGCCCTTCTGGTAAAAGATGTTGTGCTACAGTCCGAAACAGGACAGAGAGACCACCGGGTTTCTCCTGGAAGCAGGTCAGAGTTTCAAGCTGCGGGAGGACAGACTGGTTCAGTAGGTGAGGTGGGCTCGATCAGTCCTGGAGGAAACACAAGTAAAGCACTGAACATGAACCAGTTTTTGACCATCTGACCACGTTTGCTGCAATAACTGATGAGTGGGTTACAAATGCACCAGCACACAGCAGTCTTCTTGTGTAGCAGATGTAGTGCAAATAATACTATATCAATTATTCCTTCCATCCCCCACACACATAGGAGAAGTAGTCGTTCAGAGGCCACTGAAAGAAGTACATCAGTGGGCACTTATAGTCGTTTGTAATCAGTGGACTTAGTGGCGGTCTTAATGATGGTGTAAAGAGAAGGACAGGCCACCCGGGACATGAACGCTAAACTTGGCTTTAACCCACAAGATTATCTGCATTTCAAAAGGGGCATACTACTTTTTTACTTACTTATTATACTTCAACTTACTCATTTGGTATGTCTGGAGACGTTGTGTATTCCATCCTATCTCTGTTTACCGTAGCGTCCCACCATTATTGGAGAATAAAAGGCATTCACACGTTACCTGGATTAACAAAAATTCCTTAGAATTCATTTTAGATTCTAAAACTTCACTGCTTAACATTCGAATTTCTATCTCCAGTGACCAGGTGGTATGAGACAGACACTACATCACACCAAATAAATACAATCTCCAGTTTTCTACATGCGTCACAGTGGAGGCTGGAGTGGCTCTATCCTAAAGTTTTCTTTATTGTCACTTGACACAATTTTTTAAGTGGTAATTACTTGTAACATGAAACCAGCGCACATCCCCGTCCAGGTCTTGATGGCAACAAAAAAGACATCCTAGGTGCTGTGAGGTGGAGTGTTAGGTCTCCAACCAATGCTTCAAACGTTCACCCTCAGGGGGAAGACCCAAAGGCTTGTTTTATGAACGTAGGACTGTCGGCGTTTTGAAGTTAAATATTAAAATTTGGAAAAGACCTTTCCTCATTTGGTTTGAAACCTTGACTTACCTCTTTTCAGGACAAATGTTTAGAGGATAAAAAACTGGATCAAATAGGATTCTTCTTAAAAACCACCTTTGAACATATGTTCAAATAAGAAAGCAACTATATTTTTTAGTTTTTTAGACAGCTAACTCACGTCATCTCTGTGAGTATGAAGTACTTTAGCTCTGCCAACAAAACCAGAACACCTGAGTAACTCTTACACCTTCTGATGAGCAATCAGCTTCAGTATCCAAAGTGACAAAGTGAGCCACTCCCCAACTGGTCAGTGAACAGAAGGATAGAGACGGTAAGGTAAAGTGATTATACCACAGTGATGATGCTGCAGCTGCGCGTTTCCATTAACTCCTGTAAAATCACTGACATGCGTGTCAGTGAAGATGTGTGCTCATTTGCGTCTAAATGAATTTGCAATCAAATAATTATATGAAAATAAGTGAACATGTTTACAATATTGCGTGCCCATCACCCAGATGCGAGACTGGCACCCCCACCAGCGCAGGACAGTCATGTCCCTCTGAACTTTTGAATAAAAGCGATCATCTACATCCCTCAAATATTCAAACTCACTCAGGCTAACTTTCTTGAGTACTGAGTGACATTGCATATGACCCTTATGGGAAAAGTAGTGATGTCCTTGTATTAGTCAAGCCTCACTGTGTTTACCAGGAACATATTCATTTAACATTCTTGTTAAAAATATATAAATGAAACGGTCTGATTTCTTTAAGGCAGGTGACCTTCATCCCGTCATCCATTAATTCCTGATAATGGACACCTTGGGGTGTTAGTCAATATATTTACTAACTCACTTATTTCCAGAAAGGCAATTAAATTATTTTAACTGTTCCATGCTGTCTAAACTTGTGTGGTGAGTGCGGTCCATCAAACACTCGACCCAGGAGTTTGTTGGTTTTCCAACATCTCATGTGCATACACAGGTTTAGATGGATCGATCGCTTTGTTATTTGCTCATACACACCTTTACGGCTCTCATTGAGCGAGATGGGAATGATGTCAAACACAAAAGATAAGACTGACCGAACCAAAAATAATAGTCGTCTTAGTTTTTTTCCCGTTTGGTGGATGGGAAAGTGAAAATGTTATTTTCAATATGTCAGCAGCTTATTCTGAAAGTGCTCTCTGGCTCAACTTGACCTACCTGTTTTCGAATGGCCTCCCGATCTCTGTCACGTACAAAGGTTCTCTCAGTTGTAACCCTTGTCGCTGGGCTCGGGGTCTGAGACTAGTTGGAAGAACGCTCTCCTCTGGTTCAAAGTTGCCGTCTTGTGTGGACCAACTCCTATAATCTCTCGAGCAAAACAGACAACGTTCATCCAACGCCTACATCAGGCCATGGAATCAGTAATATCTGACCGACTGAAAACGCGGTCATCGATCGACATCACTACGTGTTGATAGCTTGTCACCAGATTTCACTGGAGGTAAGAGTGTCTGATGCGCAGGCACGCTTGTTCCTGAACCCCTGGTAGCACATGGTCTTCCTGAGTTCCTTAGGCAGAAAGACTGTCGCCAGGGTCATGAAGGCTGTCGGGGTGCTCCGCTTGGCTGCCATGTTTGCCTCTTCTTCTCCGTCGATCAAAGCCAGGGCAGTGCAGGGGCCTCACAGGTGTGACTAAACAGAGTAACAACCCAGAGCTAATATCTGATCATTTACAATGTGATAATTAAAACAGGAGTCAATTATACCCCTTTTCCACATGTTCCCACACAGTTCCCCAGCTGTCTCTGTGAAGTTTTCGCGTCAAATTCCTGAGTTTGGTGTCCAGGCTTCTGGAATATGTTCAGAGCCTTGTTAGTGATGCACAAGGGGCTCAAAATCGAAACAGCGTGTTTTAAGCCAGTTGGTTTTCATAACTGTCTCCTAAACCGATCTAAATGTGATACAAATAGTGCACATGTAATATCACTGTAAGTTTCAGTTGCTTTGTCTGTCATTGAATATGCCAGCCAAACAGTATGGTTTCCGGTTCATATAGGCTTACATTAAATACTAGTGGTGCCCTTTTAACCAGAGTAACCATTTTCTCTTATTTGCAATTACAGCAATGACATTGGCCCAAAATAAAGTGTTACAACAACAGACATTAAGACTTTACGTCGGTTATCTTCCACAAGCTTCCTTGTTTATTTTTTGCTTGGCAATTACGCCTACTCAACAGCTCAGACTGTCCATACTTGGCCAAGTTCGCGTTCATGCCTATGGCTGTACTGCTGCAACTACTTTGTACACTTGTTTCAACTTACTGAGAGATTTATCTTATTTATTTAAGACCACAACGAGCCGTGCCGATAATACAACTGAAGCTACTCCCTCAGCCTGCCCCTGTCTTGATTGGTGTGTTAGTTTGTTAGTTCAGCAAAACACCAGGAAGAAATTCCTGCGGACCACAGCAGACTGTTACTACGGTGGCTAGCTAGCTAGCTAGCTGGCTAGACTGTGGAATATTTACTTTAACAACACTGAGCGCTAGATAGCTAACTGACAACACACAACCCACTGTGTAGCACTCCTCTCACCACACGCCAAAACCCACAGCAGCAAACGCTTGTTATTCTGAGGGAGGTCTCGCTACACGGTGTCACCGCTGCATCCAGCGTCTTGCGTTAGGCCCCGCGGCTGCCGGGATGATCTTTCTAGCTATGGTGTTAAGCTCACTTAGCCGCGGGGCTAGCGCTTAGCTCGGAGCTTGTGTGGGATGCAGTCAACAGGACGGAGTCAAACAGACGGATCAAACAGACGGCAGCAGCGGTGAGTGACAGGCCCATCCACAGCACTGCTTTACCTTAGCTTTCGCCAAGGCTGTGGTCTCGAAGGGGCGACGATGAAAGTGAGTTGTTGTCACAGGCTTCATCATGGTTTTTCGTTTTCGTCGATGTCACACAAACAGACTCCGCCCCTCACTCCTTTACCCTCCTCCTTTCCCCCACTCCGTGTCCTGGTCTTCTCCGTCTTTCCTCTTCGTTCTTCACAATGACTCACAAGCTGTAACCAGTGCATGCCTCCATCATCCTCAGTCATAAAGTTTATCCTTCAGTCTACTTCTTCACACATTTTTTATTTTATGTCTATGCAAAGTTTACATTCTTGTTACATATTTATTTTTATAGTTGTTATTTCGTGCACATATTCATATTTTATAGATTCATTTCTTGACCTTTTACCAAGCTTTTATTTGACAGAGACAGCTGAAGATTGACGGAATGTGGGGAGAGAGCGATGGGATGACATGGCGGGAAAAGCATCCACAGTCGGATTCGAACCCTCGGCTTCCGTAGCAAGCTAAACGATCCTTCGCACACTTTATAGTTTATTTTTTACTAATTTAATTCCCTGACATATTATTTTTATATGTTTAATTCCTCTGTCATTTATAATCTGCAAAAGTTTACTATTTTCGCAAGGTTCGTTTAAATTTAGATTCACTACTGTGTAAAGGCAGGTCTACCGGCTACTCATTCAAATTACTCGGGGCCTTACTGCCTTCGTGGCCGTCCGAGGTATGACATCTTCTGAAGCACTCCATAGACATCAGAGTTAACACGCAGCGTTAGCACGTTCTATCTACGGTGGCTCGGTAAGTGCAAAAACAATTATCAAAATCCGAACAAATTTACAAAATCTGAAACCAATTTTAAACTCTGAACTCTGAAACACATTACACTCTGACAACCCACTTTTACAACACTCTGAAACACATTTAAAACTCTGAAACCCACATTTGCAACTGAAACACATTACAAACTCTGAACACTTTTACAAACTCTGAAACACATTTATCAAACTCCGAAACAAATTACCAAACTCGAACACTTTTACAAAATTCGAAACACTTTACAACTCCGAACATTTTTACAAACTCTGAAAGAATTTACCACAACTCCGAAACCAATATTACAAGAACAACTAACCAAACGAACGGATTACCCAACAAGCCAGATCTTGACCCGGGAGTGATGATGATTGCGTAGTGGTGTTTTGAAGATTACGTTACGGTGGTTAGTGTTGTAGTGTTTATGGAGTTTTATTATGTGTTGCCGTTTTGTTGGAAACCATTTGAGTCGTTATGCGGTTTTGCATTTCTGTGGACGGTCTTGAGCTGTTTGACGGACCACGGGACCAGACGGAAGGACCAGAATGACTACATTATTGACACCACCCTATTTTTATGCAGGGCCCTCTTACGATGTGATCGTGGACATGTGTCAAGGTACATGGTATTACTTAGTTTTTCTGCTAGCTACGACGCAATTGTTTGAAACTTTTGGCTTTTTTGGCATAAACGACTACACAAATCGGCAAAACCTTTCACCCAAAAATAGCAAACACAGTAGATCACTTGCAAAAGCATGTTTTTTGTATGTTGCTATAAGCACTTTTTGCTAAACTGTTCACACTCTTTAAAATAGTTATTTTTGTCATCGGACGGTGCACACAATCATAATATCAGTAAGCACACAAACAGCAGCCAATGCACACTGACGTAACAATGAAAAAACTCATTTGGCTTTTTGCTTCTCTTGTGCAGGGCATATGCGGTTTTCAGGTACCTTTTACGTAACACACATGGGTCAAGGAATGGATATTATTTACATCACATCCAAATACGTCAACATAAAGGTGTGTTTTCCAGGTCAAGGCACAAAAAAACAAAAAAAAAAAACATTAAAATGACATCATTGAGGTGAAAAAATCACGTCTTGTCTTCTTACTGGGTCTGGCCGCAAAATCTCGTCCACTTCACATTGCAATGTTTCCATTGCTAGGCACTGTGGAAAATAATCGCCGGAGTTGTCGTATCCCAGGCCTGACATGACACCTGGTTCAATGCTTCCGATGCCTCATCCATTGCTTAGAAGGGCTATGTGCTGACTGGGGGTGACGGTTCATAAACCTTCCGCGCGCCAAGCAGAGAAAAAACTCTTCAATGGGATTTAGGACTGGGTAATGGGGGAGGTATAGACCAACAATTGAATTCCGGGTGACTCGGAATTAAACCAGTGCGGACCAGAACAGTGTCGTGGGGATGGAAAACTAACATTGCCCATATGATGACGTTCTGGCGGCTCTGGTCTCGACATGAGTGAATATGTCATGCAGGGTGTCCAGGAAATGTAAGAATGTGTGTGCAGTGTTTTTGGGCCCACGAGATGCATGATGGTGAACATAACGTTTTGACCTGATGTATGCGACCACAGGTAAGTTTCCACCGCGCTGTCAGTGGGACATTGATGTATGGCACGCTGTCCCATAATGTTCCTTCCACCGTCTTCTGTTTTGCTGAGGTTAAAGCCTGCCTCATCCACAAAGACCCAGCTCTGACCATTGCATCCTGCTCTAGGGCACACACTCTCTGGACAAGACAAAAACAATATCGCAGCAACAACAGCGCCATGCACAGCACCAAGTATTGCCCTTCGATTGAGTTACCACATGAAACAGTAGCTACCTGCCACAATTCATATCGCAGGTTGTTTCAACGTTCCTGTTCTTTGAATGGGACCCTATATCCTGCTTCATCCTTTTGGTTTCGTGCCAGTAGCGAGATAATTGCCGAGATGCTCACATTATTTATTGTGTTCGAATGTCCTGTTGTCATCCCTCATTATTTGCTCTGATTTCAGTATGTAGCCTTATGGAGTGTTTTGCCGCACCATATTCACTATGTGGGTCTCTTTTCAGCGTTGAATAGTCTTCTTCTGCTCCCAGACAACAGGTTGTCTAACACATCTGTAAAGTCGAATTTCAGTATTTTTACCAGTAAATGTATCTAGTATTGTTTTCAAAAAGATTATGACATATACAGTTAATGTTAAAACTTAGTGTGAGAAGTACTCTGTACAACCGATTCTCATTCCGAATGTTTCTCTTGATGCCTGCCTACAGTTGTCGCGGCTCAGGTTGCGGTGAACCCGCTGGCGGCTTCCTTAGGCTGTGCCCTGGTTGTTGACTGGTCATTCACTATTGTAGTTTGATGAATCAGTGTTTCTATTTCTTACCGTACTCCTCCCGTTCCTCTTCCTTCCTCGTTCTCCTTGTGCTTCTGCACCTCCTCGTCCTCTTCCTCTACGTGCCACCTTTGTCCTCTGTCCTCTAAGTGCTCCTCCTTGCTTCACTGTCCTCCTCTCCCCTGCTTCTGACACCTCCTCCTCCTCTTCTCCGAATTCCTTCCTTGTCAGTCCTCTTGTCCCCTGCTTCTTACCTCCACGTCTCTTCTCGCCCTCTCTTTCTCTCACTCCTCTGTCTCTTCTGTCTCCCTTTCCATGTCTCCCACACAAACACGTTACCTGTGGCTTATTTTAGTGCTCAGGCTGCATTGCAAAGTGACGTATTTATCAATACTTCAGTTTTCACATGTAAAAGTGTGGCACTGACAGTTGGCGGAACTTGTGTAAAAAAGATTACACATAAATATGTATGTTTTTATAGGAGGTGTAGATCATCTGGACATTGCGATGCTTAAAGCAGTGGGCTGTGTTTAAGTTTTGCAAAAGGGCTTCTGTTGCCAGTGCATTGTATTTACACATTACCAAGTGTGTGTTACGAAATTGCAAACTAACGTGCAAAGCAACTGTTTGTGCCTTGCAGGTTTTGAAACGTCGGTGAAGGGTTTGTGATAATATTAATAGTTTTAGAAAATTGTGCATACAGACTCCATGTTAAGGTTTAAGCCATCAGCAAAAACTGTAAGATCAGCTGCGGACTTTAAAAACGATTCTCCATCAAGCA